>NW_017535586.1:104882-105065 GCF_001853355.1 Bactrocera latifrons | reverse complement strand
AGTACTGCACGAAAGTACTTGAGCCACCCCGGGTATTCGCTCAGTCAGAGTTATTTTTTTAAAGCGAGGCCGAAGGCCGCCAACGCAGTACTGCATGAAAGTACTAATTATACTTTACACTTTATTACGTAATATTATTATATAATATTACTTATTTGCTTAATAAATTTCTTCTTTATAGTT
>NW_017535586.1:101699-104117 GCF_001853355.1 Bactrocera latifrons | reverse complement strand
AAACATAGTGAAATAACATGTGTTCTCAGTGCAAATTTTTGAAATTTTAAACGTGAATATTTTAAAAAATATTAGTAATTTTTATCTAATTTTTGGATGTTCCTAATCTGGAGAAGCTCCCCTATCCGTACATACCCCATTTCTATGGAAATTCGGTTTTTTTACCCCTCCGCCAAAGTAATCGGAATCGTGCCTGAGTAAAACATGCTCTCTTATTTTTATTGGGATAGCTCACATGTGCCCCCATATATGCGGTACGAAGTCACCCGGACCTAGCGCTCATATAAGTAATATCAGGATTTTCGAACATCCGGTTGGTGATGGTATGTGAGGTATCCTAATGAAACCCGGTGAACATTTTTTAGTATGATAATAGTTAATAGATAAAATCGTGTACATGCTCCCATATACTACACACATATAAAGATTTTTGTTTTTCTAACAGACCTTGTGCCGAATACGTCAGTCAGTGTATAAGTTATATACAGTATATGTATATTAAAAATTTCTTAGATTCTGATCCCTTGGTTGAATTTTAACATCTTAAGTATATTCCTGGCTTGTTTTAGTTATCTTTTTTAAAATTCAAAACTCATTTGTTTATCCCGTTTCGGCTGTGCCTTGAAATAGTGCCAGAAGACGTTTTTTTAATTTATTTGTTTCCGCTGATTTAAAATCTATAATTTTTAATAAAATAATCAATAACAAGAAAAGACTAAATTCGGGTGCAACCGAACATTTTATACTATTGCAACTTACAAGAATCAAAGCCGGGAAAATACTTTATAGTGCAAAACTCAAACTGAGGATCGAAATTCTTCAATTTTATATGTTCAATTACTATATACGTATAACTTCTACACTGACAGGTTTTTTTAGAAAAATGAAATCGTCAACTTAAATACAAAATCCCGTTTGTGATCAGAAATATCCAAGTTATATTAAAAAAACGTATCATCAAATGCTTGATTTCGTGAAACAAAATAAGGTATCATCACTCATGTAAAAATAAAAGAGTATTTGTTTTTTTTTATCACGAAGCTGGTCTTGATTTATTGTTTATGCTTTTTTTTATTGGTTATGTTCAATGTGCTGTGGTTAGGTTAGGTTTAATGGCTGATCAAAGACCGCAAGTTGTTGTTGTTGTTTTAACGGTTATCAGTCCCCGTTGGCATGGTGAGGGTTATCAGTGTTGTCGTCGATGTCATCTAACGGGAGGCCCACTTGCTGTTTCGACGGGGTCGTAGGGAAAAGGGTGTTAGATGGGTGGGGTTGGTTGGGCATGCATAGAGGTGGTCAGTGTCATGCGGAGACTCATTGCATGCAGGACATACGTTGGGTATGTCAGGGTCTATTCTGGATAAGTAGGAGTTTAACCTGCTACAATATCCAGAACGAAGTTGCGCAAGGGTCACTCGCGTTTCTCGCGGCAACTCGAGCTCTTCGTCTGCTATGGGTGGYGMTTTGMCTCCAAGTASGCCATTCACGGGGAGGGAGTCGGTGAAGGTGTTGATGGTTCCACTGTGAATGGCGGTCAGTGCCTGTCGGAAGTCTGTTGCGTCCGAGTCCTGTCGGCGTATTGTTCGATGTCGTCGACGTGATCAAGGAATGACCTCTTGATGCTCCTAGGAGGCGTTTCCGCTCCAATCAGATGACTGCATGGATGATTTCTACGAAAACATCCTAGCAGGAACTGCTTGGAGAGGAGTTCATTATGCTCCTTAACTGGGAGCATAAGCGTCTCACTATGTAGGTGTTCGATGGGAGACATCAAGAGGCATCCCGTCGTGGTCCGGAGTGCTGTATTCTGGCAGGTCTGKRGTKTCCTCATCTGCGTGCCACTGCATCCAGGCGACTATATGGGTGCTGCATAGTTAAGGACCGGCCGGCCGATTGCGTTGTAAGATGCCAACAACGTTTCTTTGTCTTTTCCCCATGTGCTGCCGGCTAGCGGATTTTGTTGCGGCTCTGTGGAGAGAAGGAGCATAGACTGTCGAAAGTGACACCTAAAATCTTAGGGTAATTGACAGTTGGAATTTTGACGCCGTCGACTGCAATATTAAGTTCCAGTCTATACTCCTTCGTCCAGTTCGTGAATATGGTCGCTGTGGATTTGGTAGGGGAAAGTTAGAGGGTTTGTGCAGTGAGGAAACAAGAAAATAGGAGAGGAGGAGAAAGAAGGAGAGGTAGATAGGTAGAACACATGCCATCGATTCCATTTCCCGACGTCAATATCGTACAGTCATCAAAGTAAGAGGTTATGGAAACTCCCTCTGGTGGTTGCGGGAGTTTCGAGATGTAGAAGTTAAACAGTAGCGGGGAGAGGACATCACCCTGCGGAACCCCCTGTTTAATTCTTCTCAGTTTAGATGTTGCACCACGAAATAGTACGGATGACTGACGACCGTTCAGATAGTT
>NW_017535586.1:36707-101449 GCF_001853355.1 Bactrocera latifrons | reverse complement strand
GACGCTAAGTGCTGTGGTGGTACTGTGCAATTTACGAAATCCATGCTGGTTGCTGACTAGGCTCAGGTGGTGAGTGGAGGTAGGGAGTAACAAGGCTTCAAGTGTCTTCACTACTGGGGAGAGGAGAGTTATCGGAGGATAAGATTCCCCTTTGTTGGCGGGTTTCCCAGGTTTCAGTAGTGGGACCATTCTTCCGACTTTCCACACATCGGGTATTTGAAGAATGGTGAGCGACAGGTTGAGGACCTTGGTGAGATATCTTACTATTTGGAAGATTTTGCTTTGTTGATGACACCCTGAACCTCCTCATTGGTGAAAGTAAGCAACCGCCGTCGTTTGGCATTTTGCGCAGCCGTCGGTTAACACATAGTTGGCTTTGTCTACTGAAGGGTGCAGTGTAAACTGCCGGCTAAAATAGCTCGCGCACTTCTTCGGGTCCGAAGAGGCATGACAATTGAATTGAACTTCAACTCGGACGTCGTGACTTTTCGGGTTAGACAAAACTTTGACAGTAGCCCAAAGCTTACTCACACCGGTGGAGAGGTTGCAGGACTTCAGGTGCTCTATCCATTTCGTCCGCTTATGCTGGTTTAACAACCAAGTTGAGATTCCTTATTCGGGGATCCCCGGGATCGGCATGGCGTAAGGTGTCGCGTTCATTAGCTAAAACGCCTGCTTCAGCTGGAAAGTTGGGGCGGATTTCCGCTATTCGTCCAGCTGGTATGAAGCGAGCGGTAGCTGCTGCGATCACCTTGCGGAATTGACGTTCGCCAACGCATACGTCGGTAAGAATGGGTAGAGCGTTGAAGGTGCTCTCAGTGCGTTCTGTGAAGCCGACCCAGTTAGCTTTGTTAAAGTTAACGAGGTGCGGTTGTCCACAGAAACGACAAAGAAAAAGAGAATAACCACCGCAAGTGGTGGTCCTTTGTGAGGCCATAGAAAAGAAGAACTCCTGTGTTCGAACTATAAATTAGCAAAACAGTTAGCAGCCAATAGAAATTTGTACAGGCGTTTAATTTCGCTTCCCGCCAGTTCGAAGGCATGTTTGAAGATATACGCTTCCAATGTTTAAGTTTTGACCTCCCAAACAAGGAGTATGCTCCACCTCATCTTCTTCCATACAGCTTTTTCAGATGGCATTTGGTAGGACTCCCACCTTACTGCGTGGAGGAGGAGGCTGCACTTCGGAGCAGTAAATCTACTGTTACCTTAATGGCTGCATCCTCGACATGGAAGACACTGCAATAGTCAGGAAGTCTAAAACTGGAGTCTTGAGCTGGAGCCAGAGTAAGAGAGTAAGAGTGAGTAGATCCTTCCACCAACCTTCCCTCCCTCCGTGAAGAAGCTCGCTCTCGTCGAACGACTTCTTACCACCCAGAACTCTTTCCGGTATATGGGTAGAAAGGAGCCGCCAGAGTTCGGTTTAGCGACTCCATGATCCAAGTGGTCCGGTATGAAGTCAAGGTGAGTGAGAATTTCCGAGTATTTAGACCCGTGTTTTTTAGGAATTCAGCAGCCTTATCTTTTACAACTTTCTTGGCTTAAAATAATTAAATTTTTTTTAGTACATATGTATTAATACAATCCGAATAATATTAATTAAATTAATTAATAATATAAATAACATGAAATATGGAAAACTTGCAACTGTTATAGAGAATTTAAAAACAAAAACATATTACATAAAACATATTATTATAAATTTAGATTTGGAGTAGTATCGTCCAGATTTTGTCTGTTATTCCCAATACCAATACTATTAAGATAACACATACTAAAAACCAATCATATAAGTAAAGTCAGCCGGATGTTCAAAAGTGCTGATATTAGTTGTATCGGGGGAGTCAAGTTTTCGCTCAAATTTATCTATTTGAGGCACAAAGATACATTGTTATGAGTAAAATATGTTCAGAAGTTTTCATTGAGATAACTCACATATTGGCCGATATATGCGGCACGAAGTGACACGGAAGTTCGATTATCTTTATACTATATTAGGTATATGGGGACTAAGGGAAGTACTTGTCCGATTCAACCCATTTTTGACTTACAGACGGAATAGTACTATCCCTAAATATATCTCAGACATTGACGGATATTATCGAACAAAAGTAAACTATAGGTACTGGGGTCCAAATACCAAATAAAATTTGGTACCTAGGGGCCTGAAGAGTTTATGTTGGATTTGAATAATTTTTGGTCATAAGGTCGCATACACTAAAGGCATTATATTTATGTTGGATTTGAACAATTTTTGATCATAACGTCATTATTCGTGCAAAGTTTAATCCCGTTATATAATTTTTGTCTCTTGATTTTTGTACTGGAAACTAAAAGAATGAAGTGGAATTTAAAATTTTGCTCTACGCGAAGTAGGCGTAGTTAATTTCCGATTTAGCTCATTTTCACAATGTGATATACAAATATGAAAAGAATGGCACGAACTAAATTTTTTTTTCGAAATCGGTTAGACGGATTCCGAGATATTCACGCCGGCTCTCACAAAGCCTTCTCATGCTATCTCGGTAGTGAAATTTAACAGTACCGTTATATGGGGAGTGAGGGGGACTATCCTCCGATTTCATCCATTTTCACACACTCGGTAGAAGTTCTCATAAGATTTGTACCCAGCAAATTTGGTTGTTGTAGCTTAACTGGTTTAACAGATATATAATAATGTGATCCAATTTATACTTCGTGTGTTTTTCGAATCAGTATTTTTTGTTGTAAGTGGTAGTACTGTTGGTGACATCTATCCTAAATTTTACGTCAAAAAATTCATAAGTATACACGTCGTTTTGTGAGTTTCTAATTTTTACTATGTCGAATTTATTGAAAAAAGAAATGCGATAATGCACCATCTCATACTGCATTGGCTATTCGTTATCATTTCCCACATTTTCAACTAATATCGTGCCGCAACCACCGCATTCGCCTGATTTACCTTCGTGTAACTTATGGCTATTCAGCAAATTCACATAACCACTCCGAGGATAACGTTTTGACTCAATTAAGGATATAAAAGAATCATAGAAGGATGTGATGGCCATCACGACGGATGGTTTTCTCAAGTGCTATGATGACTGGAATACTCTTTGGAATAAGTATATTCCTTAAATTTTAATCGTTTTTTTCATTGACTGTGGTCAGTACTTCAGCTTTCAATTTTTATTTTTCTAATCAATAATTTAATAATGGTTGAAGGATCCACATTTAAACAGTACTGGTCCTTAAGAAAAGAAAATCTCACAAATGGATCTTTTTAACCTCACCGCACTGATTTAATATTTTCCCCACCTTTTTCTGTTTTTTGTTTGGAATTTATTGCTTTCTCTACTTTTTCTTTGTTCCGGACTGCCATGCTCTTCTGATTTTTATACCTATTTTACTTGAAACATCAAACTTTACATCAAATGTGTAAAATTAAAACCCTTTGCTCAGGGTTTGTTTAAAACTTAATCAAATAATTGAATTCAGATATATGTAAATGTACAAAATTCATAGACGATATACATATTTATTGAATTACACTTAGTTCATAGAATATTATAAAATATTTTAAATGAAGTAACATCGCCGGCGATTGAGTGGCTTTATTTTATTGCACATTACTGTATATGTGTACAAATGATGAGGACGACGAGATGAAATGAAATCCGGGTAACCATCATGTCCAACATTACTTGTTTTCACAACTTATTCAATAATAATTTCTGTAATAAACACGTGTGGATGCTAACGGTTTTAAAAATAAATGCAAAATAATGTAGTCACATGACCAAATAGCCAAATAAGGCAAATAGTGAATTTTGAGCAAATAGTGGCAGTTCAAAATGGAAATATTAGGAAATTTTCGACTGCGTTAGTTCTTTTTGCGCCGAGTGTATGTACAATGTACATTATTAATGCTCTTACATAAGAGATCGACGATTACAAACATTATCGAAAAAACTTTTAAATTATCTAATCGCACGAGCGTTCTGCCATATAAATAAAGGTCAATTGTAAATCACCTGTAGAATCGTTGGATTATTCTAGAACAATTGTATTCAACAAATTGCGCTGCCTCATATGTACATATGTATGTATATGCTAAATACATATTCGTATAAGTTACTTTGTGTAGACACTAAACTTTTCACTTAGTCGAAACAGTAATTTAAGTCATGTAAATATGTATTTTGCTTATTAACTTGGCCACAAACAGTATGATATGATATATGGGGTTTTCGATATGTATGGTACTACTTCAATGTAAAGCTAACTTACAAGTATGTCATCAAGTTCAAATCGAACTGATTGAAATATGTCGTTTAATAATGTTTGAACTTTTAGTTCAGAATTCAATAATAAATCGTGACATCTTGCAGATCAACATCATCATTTTCAAAATTAAAAATATAAGTTCTGTTAAAGTACATGACTATTGCTTCCCTTGAGGACATTTATGATTTAAATAAGATATGAAGTTGTTAGTCAAAGCTTAAGACTGTTGTTGAATTTCTATCTATATCATATCATATCTATATCATCAAATCAAATGTCTTTTTGTACTTTAGCTACATATTTAATGTATAGTTTAACGGTTTTTGTGAAAAAAATCACGAGCTTCTATATTCTTGTATAGACTTCATATGATAATTCGTGTTCCACCTGTACAAAACTTAACAGCATTTAGTAAACGCCCCTCTTCATTTTAGTCAATTATGTCAGCGAATTTACTATACATACATATGTATGCATAATCAACGGCGTAACTAAAACCAAGAGTGGTGAAACATGCTGAACAAAGCTACTTCAATCGTAATTTTTATAAAAATCGTTCCATATTGGGTCAATTAGTGCGTGCAAGGCATAATAATACTTAGGCACTGAAAGAGGTATTACTTATATTGTTTAGGATTTAAATTCAAATCTTTCATTTCCATAATGATTCAAAGTTTTAACTAATTACTTAAATCATTAACAGTTTCAATCTATAAATTTACTGCAATTATGAAAATTATTATGTTTTATGAATTAATAGTTTAATATCTTCTTAAAAGAACATACTCAAGTCATATTTTAGCTTGAAATTTTGAACTCATATATATCATATTTACATACTATGTGCTTGATAAAATTCAATAAACCACACATATGTAGCTCACATACATTATAATATGAAGTCATATTGAATTGATGCCTTATAATTTTCCTTATCTCTTTAATTATTATACGTATAAGTCAGTCATACATTCATTACGAGTTTTTATAGAGTTTTGCACAATTCATTTCTAGCAACTAAATTTATATTTCAGCATGGGTATGCATCAAACCATACTCGTATTAAGGGTTGACATAAATACAACTTAAATGTAAAAAATATATACCTAATTGGGAATGTTTTATGTGTTGATATCGTGTAATCTATGAAATATCCAGTTAATAATGTAAAAATTCTGATTTTTAATAAACATAAATATCAATAGAAAATACACACTTTGTGTATTTACAATTATTCATTGAATAAAATAAAATTGAAATATGTGTGTATATCCATTAATACTTACTTCATTTTTTTTCCTTTACTCTGTTCTATTTTAGCACTTAAAATTTAGCATATGTTGACTTTAGTTCCAGTAATGTGTGGATTTTTTACAGTCATTGCATTAGTAATTACTAGTTGTGTTTGATTACTCACAAATTGCAAATTACGTCACCACGTTGAATTTATATATTACTTACTGAGAGAATGAAATAAAGAAAGAGAATGATAAAGAAAATGCTTAGGAGTGATTCTTACAAGTGTTGTATAGTTATTGCACAGCTTAGTCATCAACAATGTATATTTATTTTGATACTGGTTAAATTACATTGCAAGACTTTTTTGTTATATTTATACCATTTATTGAATATGTCTATAAAATATTTTCGATACTTTGGCTTTGGCTAAGTTTTATTTCAGCAATTAATAATATGATTTCGGATATTCGTAAAATAAAGGTAATCTAGCTGGCTGACACAATATCTAGATATGCATATATATATATATATATATATATATATCTATAAAAATTATCACAAAGTATATCTTTTAGGAATGTGTCGATTGTTATGACCATATTGAAAAGTAGGTAACCTACAGCTAAGGTTATTGAAACATGGCTAACCTGGTGGTTAAAATTTTGAAAATATTGGCAAAGAAACTCGAAATTATTTAAAGAAGAAAATAGGTAAGGCAATAGCCTCTACGGAGAAAGTCATCACTTCGAACAATGCGTTTTATGCCTCTTCTAGCGTCATTTTTGTATTTCAACGATTAATTTCCAGCGGTTATGATGGCTAGAACAGTTATCTCTAATGTAGATTAACATTATATTATTTTTTTAATATTTCCTTGTTTCTTTGCAATGGGTATTATTGGTATTTTTGTTAGTAGTTGTACCATAAAATTTATTTAAAATATCATACCTTTCATAAAATAAATTGTTTGCTGTCACAGGTTTCAAAATGGTCATATATATACCTACATCGGTGAAGTCTGTGTATCCATGAACCCATATCGGCAAATGAACATATATGGCCCTGATGTAATAAATATATATAAAGGTCGGGAGTTATTCGAGAATCCTCCCCATCTTTATGCTGTCGCTGACGCTGCATATAGGATTTTAAAGCAACGGCATCAAGATACATGTATCCTCATATCCGGAGAATCTGGTGCAGGTAAAACTGAAGCGTCAAAAATTATTATGAAATATATTGCTGCCGTTACTAACATACATGGACAAAACGAAGTTGAAAGGCAAGTACTTTTTATTCATTGATAAATCGTCAGCTAATATGTTTTCTTGGTAATATTCTGTTCATACTTATTAATTTTTTAGAGTGAAGAATGTGATATTGCAAAGTAATTCAATCCTTGAAACATTTGGAAATGCAAAAACAAATCGGAATGATAATTCCAGCCGATTTGGAAAATATATGGATATTGAATTCGACCATAAAGGAGACCCTGTGGGGGGCATAATCACTAATTATTTGCTAGAAAAGTCTCGGGTGGTGCAACAACAACCGGGAGAACGAAATTTTCATAGTTTCTATCAGGTAAAAATTCTGTAGCGGAATGAATCGAGTAATTAATTTATTACTTCTTCATAGCTCTTACGTGGTGCAAGCGATAGCGAATTGCAACAATATAATTTATTAAAAGATCCTAGCAGATATCATTATATGAATCAAGGCAGTATGGACATACTTTCTGAAAAAGTAGATTATAAAAGCACAAACAATGCTTTTAAAATACTGGGTTTTTCTACTGAAGAAGTGCATACTATATGGCAGATTTTGGCAGCTATTATACATTTGGGAAATATTGAGTTTCAATGTATGAACTGATGAGAAATTTTTAAATGAAAGATTTAAAAACGTTAACATTTTTTGCCATGGATTTATTTCCAGCAATTGAAGATGATCTAGTTATAAGCAACAAATCGCATTTACAATTTGCATCCAAGTTATTGCAAGTAACAGAAAATGAGCTTTCCAATTCGTTGACAACACGCATTATTGCTGCTGGTGGTAATGTTATGCAAAAGGAACATGATGCCACGCAAGCTGAATATGGAAAGGATGCTTTGGCTAAAGCAATATACGACCGTTTATTCTCTTGGATTATTTCCCGTATAAATCGTGCAATCCTCTATCGCGGCTCGAAAACTCAAGCACGTTTTAAATCAGTTATTGGCGTTTTAGACATTTACGGATTCGAAATTTTTGACAACAATAGTTTTGAGCAGTTTTGTATAAATTATTGTAATGAAAAATTACAACAATTGTTTATTGGTTGGTTTAAAGAATTCAGACTTACCATACCAATTATTTTAATTTTCTTTTAATTAAATTTGTGTATTCAACAGAGCTGGTTCTTAAACAGGAGCAGGAGGAATACCAAAGAGAAGGTATAGAATGGACGAATATTGAATACTTTAATAACAAGGTAAGACAATTAAAGAGTGATTTTCTTACCTCAGTTTTCTATTTATAAAAATGTATATACCTGTATATATGAGTAATATCCACGTGTTTAGTTGATAAATAAATTTTTCCCTAAAATAGTTTTTATAAAGAATAGCCAATTAGTTAAAAAAAATTAACCCAAATGTACATTTCAAGAAATTAATTATTTAAAGTAAACAAAATGAAGTTAGTTAAAAGCGACTAAATCATTTTCCTCCCCAAATGTAGAAAAACGGGACCTGCCAAACAAGTTCTAAAATCTTTATCAATGAGTTTCCAGGCCAATCCAGTTCCAGGCGTAAAATCTTTAGATCGTTCAATGTGTTGGCCAAATTAAAATAAAAAGTCGAATAAGATTATATATACCAATATTGTATGGATGTTTTATACAAGATTTGTTTCCAATCTAAACTTAGCCGTTTTTGCACGATGGCTTGTCATAAGCGATCCGTATAAGTATAATGTTCTTCAATTGTGGATACTTAACAGTACCAAAATAAGTTAGAAAAAGCAGCCCCAAATAATTTATTTTTGAGAATATTTTTCTTTACTACACAATTATCCTGGAACCTCTCACTACCTGAACTGCGCACGTAAAGCAAATTTTGTGACCTTTGCTTTCGTTAGACTAGATTATGTTACCAATAATATTAGTACTTTTTTGTCCAAGAAAGTCGTGCAGTCGTCGGAGTATGACGATAACTGAACAACGTTGAACCCTATTTTACAAAAAATAATTCTTTTCTCAGTGGCTATTATATCTAGTAAATTTTTTTCGAAATTTACAGTAATATAGCTCTACAAAGTGGTTCAGCATTTCTCCTTTAAAGAAAAATTATTATAACATTAATTATAGTAAAGATATCTTTTAACTCAGATAATATGCGAGCTCATTGAACAACCACATAAAGGTATGATAGCTATAATGGATGAAGCTTGTCTCTCAGTGGGTAAAATCAACGACGAAACACTGCTAGGTGCAATGGATAAAAATCTTAGCACCAATCCTCATTTCAGCAGTCGACAATTAAAACCAATGGATAAAGAACTCAAACATCGGGAGGACTTTCGAATAACACACTATGCGGGTGATGTCATTTATAATATCAATGGATTCATCGAAAAGAACAAAGATACATTGTATCAGGATTTCAAGCGACTATTGCATCACTCCAAAAATGTTAACTTGAGCGGAATGTGGCCCGAAGGGGCCCAAGATATAAAAAAAACAACGAAACGACCCCTAACAGCTGGGACACTTTTCCAACGATCCATAATAGATCTTGTGAAAACTCTTTTGAAAAAAGAACCATTTTACGTTCGTTGTATTAAACCTAATGACATAAAGAGCCCCACCGTGTTCGACGACGAACGTGTACAGCACCAAGTTCGCTATTTAGGATTGCTAGAGAATGTGCGAGTTCGACGAGCTGGTTTTGTGCATCGTCAACGGTACGATAAGTTCTTATTGCGCTACAAAATGATTTCTCAGTATACATGGCCGAATTTCCGCGCCGGTACCGACCGTGATGGTGTGAGAGTTTTGCTTGAGGAAAAAGGTTTCGGAAGCGACGTAAAATATGGACATACAAAAGTCTTCATACGCTCACCTAAAACATTATTCGCTCTTGAGCAGCAGCGAAATGAAATGATTCCGCATATTGTTACTTTGTTACAAAAGCAAGTGCGCGGGTGGATTGCACGTCGAAATTACAAGAAAATGAAGGCTGCACTTACTATAATGCGTGCATACAAAACATACAAATTACGATTTTACGTACAAGACCTAGCTCAACGCTTTCGTAAAGCCAAAAATTTTAGAGACTATGGTCGGAGTATCCAATGGCCACAACCTCCGTTAGCTGGAAGAAATGCAGAACCTCAACTCCAACGCATTTTTAACTATTGGAGGGCTTTTATGATCCTTCGTAAATATCCACGAAGTGAATGGCCGCAATTGCAATTACAAATAATTGCTGCAGGTGCTATAAAAGGTCGTCGATTTCATTGGGGACAGCAACGCAAATGGATTGGTGATTATTTAGCCAACTCGCAGGATAATACAGGTTATCAAGCTTATAACACCAACGTTAGAAACTTAAAGAACAGTCAATCATTTAATAATATACTATTTTCGTCATTCGTTAAAAAATACAACAAACATAATAAAACTGCTGATCGCGCCTTTATTGTAACAGATTCGACAATCTACAAACTGGATGGTGCTAAACATAAATTTAAAAATATGAATCATTCTTTATCCATTAAAGATGTAAGTTAATATCAAAACTTATTAATATTATAGAGAAATGTGTAAAACGATTTTTAAGAAAGTAAATAATTTTTAAAATTTACTTATTCTGAAAATTATTTGATAGAAATTGGTTAAATAATATTTTTTTAAAAACTCTTTTCATTATATTATATTCTCTTCCCTAGTTAACATCCATCAGTATTAGCCCCGGACGCGACCAACTTATTGTTTTCCACTCTTCCGACAACAATGATTTAGTTTTTGCTCTGAAAAGTGAAATCTCTCAGTTAAGAGAAGATCATATTGGTGAGCTTGTGGGTGTAATATGTAAAAAATATATTGAGTAAGTATTAATATACACAGTACTGCGAAGTACTTACTTGATATTTTTTAAAACCCTATTAGCCTTTGTCAGCGAGAACTGCGTGTGGATGTTAGCCCTACAATTGCCTGCCGTTTGGGTGGAAAATCACGAGCAATTACAGTAAAGGGTGAACCAGGAGTAGAAAATCCAAATTTCCGACATGTAGCGGGTAATATTATTTTTGAAGTTCCACCATCTTATTGCGTTTAGGAAGCTTTTGCTTTGAGGTGTGTCTATGCATATGCGATTTAAAAGCACTTTTATGTGATGCATTTTTTACATACATGTGTACATGATTAGCTTTATATTTAATATTTATTATTTTAAAGTAAACATGACTAATTAAAACTATACTTTATACAATACGGATTCATACAACTATTTACGCAATTTTTTTTATTTAATTCTTCGTATTCAATTGTTTCCTTCTGATATGTTCTCCTTTATGAAAGTGTTATTAGTAAAAAGCATAAACTCCTATTTTCTAAGCAGCATTCTTATATATCATGACAAACTAATATACCAAAGTGTACATATAAATTTGAATGTACAGAACTCAATAATTATTTCACAAACCAGTTGTATGTAGAATATTAACGCTTTAACAATCTTGATCGACTCTATAAATGGTCTTGAATACATATGTAGATAAGAAAGTATAAGTAATTTTTTGTCCACTAGGCTGCAGTACACGATTATAAAATTGTATATTAATTTAAATGTTGTACTTAATTCGTGCCATCATAAAAATACTTAAGAATAAGATATCAATTTAATAAGGGATTTTTTGCAGTTACAACAAAGTTTCCTAAGTCAACAAAATTAATATTTAAATCATATCTGCAACTATTTTTTAAAAGAGATTTCGATGAAACGAAACGTATATAAAAGCAATAGAGTATTTTACATTTGTTATCATTCAGTATGCATTTAAATATATTTTTATATTATTTTAATATGATTGTATGTACTATATGCATGTAAGTATATATACATGTTTTAAAGAAAACCGTCATTGGATGACATGCCTTAAGCAATGTTGCATATTTTAGTTAAGCATTAAAAATGTTTTAGGTGTTTATATCTACATAATTGATTGATTCTAAAATTTATATAAAAACTATAAATTATAATAAAATTATATTGCTATATGATTGGGTATAAAGTTGTTGATTATTTGTTTTAATAAACATACATACACATCTTATTAATAATTATTATTTCGAAATTCGAAAAATGCGAATTCACCGCCGCTTACCCTAAAAGTGCTAGTAAAAACATGACTACAAATTAATCACTATTTTTCGCATAAGCCATAGTAACATTGATAGTAATTTTCCACAATTCAATGAAAAAAATCACTTGGTTTTTTATATTTTTATAAGTGTGTATATTCGTAAGTTTTGATCTGTATGACATCTTCTTATCAGCCAGCATCTAAACTTCTTTGAACCCCTTCATTGTCTTCTCTTGTTTTTTAAATTAATTGTTTTCTTTCACTTGTAATTCTGCGTTTCTGTTCCGTACTCGCTTAAAACCAGTTTGATATTCCGCAATCCGTTACTTTAAACGAATGAAACTTTTTTTTACTCATATTCAACATTTTTTGATGTACATACGCAAGAGTGATAAACACAAGATTTCGACTAAAAAATTGTTGTAAAACAACGACATCGCGGTTCCTCTTGAAAATGGTTGTTCCTTACCTTTTAGAATTAAATTTAGGAATCTAAATATATATAGATGGTGTCTGACCTATTTCGCAATTTAATTTCAATATGCACATACACATACTATATACATATTAAATAAGTTGTGCTAACGCTTCAACGTACAGTGGGTCAATAAAAATACACAACTTTTCGATTTTTTAGTTTAGTTTAGAGTTTGTATTGCGAACATATTTCTGTCAGAATTAACATATTGAAAAAATAAAATACATATATTTAATTTGGGTTAAAGTTAGTTAGATTAGTAGGCTGTTTATACATACATATAATCTTATTTGTACCCAACTTTGTGGACTACTTAACATTTCCCTCTGAATTTAAAAAGAAGCACCACATTGTATCTATTTTTGTATATTTGTAGACATGTACATACATCTGTGTATTGATTAATTTATTATCAAATACGTCTATACAACCGAAGGAATAAAATAAGATACATTGAAGAAAATCAGGCAAATATATTTTAGTAGTGTTACAACGTACACAACATTATTTAAATTTTAAGTTAAAAACGTATCGGGGCGATTACACAATTATATCAGTATGAGCTGTTACTTTTTGATTGATAAGTTTCAATAGTATGCATATAGTCACATATGTGTGCATATATAAAATACAAAACAAAACAAGTAGAAGAAAATTATTACGAATAAAATGTCTTGGAGAGTTCGTCATTTTTTGAAACAAGTACGTGAAAATAAAGAGGGTGATGACCGTAAAAATGTATTGATCCAAAACAAGGATATTTTCAAGGAGACACATAATTTAACTGTTGATAATCAGCTTGTTATATTATCTGACTCACCGAAGAACGACGTAATTGAAAATCATAATCCGCCAACTTGTTTTGAAACCAAAGAAACTAAGAAGGATTTTGAGATTTTGTCACCCCGCAGTACAAGTTTGGAAAGTCGTTTTAGTCCCTTAACTACTCTTAAAGGCAGATATATTAACTGGAATAGAAAACATAGTGATTTGGCAGTACAACCTTGGTGCTGTATTAGTGATATAATACATTTTTGTGACAAACATGAATACCAAACACTGAGCCTTAACGACCCCAGTCAAAATAATAAAATTGTTTCCGAAGTCAAATTTCTTTTAACTGACGGTAAAGCTCCTTTTGATGTATGTAAACGTTTTCCTGGAAATATAAAAAATCCAGAAGATTTGTGGATTTGTATTGGTCGATGTGCTAGTGTCGAATATCATCTGAAAAAAATATTGAGCCTGTTTCGTAGACCTCTCGCCCGGTTGGTGGTCGATAAGCAAAATTTCCACTTGGCAGTGAGTGAATTACGTTTGGATATATCAGCTCACATTAGTACAGTTAATCTATATGACAGAAATATATTCGAACATGAATTTCAACTACGATGGGAAGACAAGATCGAGTAAAGTGTGTAAAAAATAATGTTTCGTTATAACTTGAAATAAATCTCTTTTGTATTTTATTATAATAAAAGTGTTGCATATATTTTTGGCTTATTCTATATAAACATGCGCATTATTAGTTGGAAAAATAGAGGATGAGCAAGAAGGTTAATAAAGTATTGAAACGAATCCGAGTGACAATAGGATGAATTAAATTGTAACGACAGTCGGCCTTCCAGTAACTGCTATCTATGTAGCATTTACAATTTTGTGAATTATTTCTCTATAGTGAAGAGGATGTAAAGAATATGACGGAAGTACTTTAACAAAACTTTAATTTCATTGTTGTGGTTTTTGGTACATGACGTATCGTTAGTGAAATACGAATCCCGCGTTTTAAAATACTTCCCATCTTATGGACTCTTTCGCAATTCTGGTAGTTACAGATTTTATCACAAAGAACATCTTGCTTGACTTCATCTATACCATGCAAATAATTATTATATAATTCATCCTTAAGTATTAATAAGCTACGAGGTTCTAAAAGCATTTTGAATTTAATTTCACGTGTTAAGCTTTCCCGTTGTAACGATTCAGCATCGTTATTATATTTATGTAAACGACACTGATTATCATTAGACCTAGTCACATTTCGTTCAATGAAATTAAGTACTGTATATGAACCACATGTGATAGTCGTTATGATTGGATGAAATAGCGGTCCATCTGTGTGAGGCATAATCCCTTGACCCGGTAAGTATTCATTTACTAGGACATGGTTAGCTTTTTGGGATTGAAAAAAATCTCCATAACAACGGAGAAATATAATTAGTACAATTGAAATAAAATATGTAATGTAGAATTATCTTACTTAAATTATTTATTTTTTCCATATAGATTTGTAACCATTTGGGAATTTCTTCAGCAATCATTCCATTTGGATGGGGTACTCCTCCATAATTAATGAGGCGTCTATTACGAAGTTGAGTCCATTTCGGTTTTGGAGCTCGCGAAATCTGAGACAAAATGCGTTTCTCTTCTTCGGACGTTATAAAGTTTGGAATATATACTGCCGAAGAGGGGCACTAAACAGTTCTAAAAGATGTTACATGTTAGCGTTCAATTAAATATATATGTTTACCTCGCGCACTTCAAAATCTGAAATATCCATTAAACACTACAAATATCCTGAAATTGACGAATACAGAAATTACTAAATGTTTATATTTATCAGCTGACTAACGACTTCATTCACAATTGCAACAAAAGTTGTAAGCGATGTTACCGAATATATTAATAAAAAGTACAAACATAACGCTGCGATTGGCAGTTTTAGTGCTTAGTTCTAAGCACGGTAGAGGACGTTCTAAGCACTAGGGTTGCTTAGAAAAGATCTTTTGTCTTTCTAATGAAATGAAAGACGTTTATTATTGTCTTTATCAATTGAAAATGGAATTGACTTTTAAAATACCTGAAACTACGGCACGATTCCGATTACTTTGGCGGAGGGGTTAAAAAACCGAATTTCCGTATAAATGGGGTATGTCCGGATAGGGGAGCGTCTCCAGAGGAGGAATATCCAAAAATAATATAAAAGTTACTTATATTTTTTAAAATTTTCACGATTAATTTTTGGTAAACAAAAGGGGTTAAAGCGAGTGTAAAATGTAATTTTTAAAATGCAGATTTTTTAGGTAAAAAAACCTGCTAAAAGTGTAARATATGGAGTTATTTACAAGTTTATAGTGTAATTTAATTAATTTGRAGTGAAAAATGTGAATGAAGTGTGTTTAATGTGGTGAAATAGCGTCTTGAAATGTACGAATTTTGCGAATTTTTGAACTTTAAGGTCGATTATCTCCTAAACTAAGCGTTTGCGGTACCTATCAGATCGCGGCGCCAAAGAAATCGGAATTGTGCCGAAACTTCCTATATTTGCTTTGGAAATAGTGATTCACCAAAAATATTTTTTTTTACTTTTGCTTCATTGACAGCATAATTGAATAATAAAAGAATATGTTTAGGAAGCATCTATCCCTGAACGGAAGTGAGCATTTGCTCCGTTAGTAATAATATTTAACGAACGTAGAAATCTTAACTACAAAACACTTCTCAATCATGCCACTAAGGAGCTGAAGCATGTTCCCTGTAAATTGAGCAACAAATTTCTAAAGGCGTTTCTGCGTGCTGCGAAACAAAGAGATCTAGAAAACAATCTTTGGAATTCGACTAGACTAAGCAATAAGCAGATATCTAGATGCCCACCAATTTTAAACAGCGGAGGCCATTGGCGCAGGACCAATGCAAAGAAAGTCGAGGTGTTTGTCATATATCTCCAAAATACGTTTGCTCCAAATTGATGATTGACTGATGGATTTAGCAATGCGGCACTCAGCAATTTTGCCGTAGAATTGCGGATGAGATCAAAGCATTAACAAACAAAAAGTCACCAGATTATAACAGAATTAAGGCGTTTGCACTTAAAGCGGTGCCCGATAACGTAATCAGCATCATTGTCAAGCTTTTTAACGGAATGGTCAGTCATTGTCATTTCCTATAGCAATGAAAATGTGCTGAAGATATTTTAATTCTTAAACACGGTGTTAGAAGGCATGCAGCTTATTGCGAATCATCAGTATGACTTCAGAAAATTGTAAGGCACAATTGAACAATGTAATGGAGGAGAACACTTCATTACTGATAATAAATACTGATCTGACGTGTTCCCTAATGTCTGATAAGTATTTGACAAAGTCTGTCATCTAGGCTTATTATTCAAATTAAATAAAAAACCACCAATGCCTTATTATGTGCTGCTGAAGTATTACTTGCATAATCGGGCCTTTGAGACCTGTTCGTGTTGTGGCGCAGCAAGGCAGTGTACTCGTCGTAGTTTTCTATATTCTTTATACAGCAGACATTTCAGTGATCAACTCTGACTCCACAATGACGTCAACCTATGCTGATGCTACTACACTGCTGGCAGTGGTAAAAAAAATACTGCTTCCAGTAACTGCAGATGGAAATGGAACATTGGCATTAACACCTAAAAGTTCGTACAAGTAGTATATACCTTTAAGAACAAAAATTGTTCTCAGGTGGCTTTATGTGATCAATTGCTCCTAACAAACACAAGCATTATACTGGCTAATTAGGTGAAGATCATTCCTCAGTCTTAAGAATAAGTTGCTTATTTATAAGGCAGTGTAACGAATTCAAATTTAAAAGTTATTCAAGCTAAATAAAAAAAGATCTGCGCACCATAGTGGGCTCTCCTTTCTATGTGAAAAACGATGTCCTCCAATGGGATCTGAAGTTGTTCACTGTAAAGGAAACAATCGAAGAATTTAGCAGACGTTACCTCTTCCGTTTGGAGCATAATGAAAATATATTTACTAATCAACTGGTGGACAAGGTCCTCCACTTTCGATTCAATTAATGTTTAAAATTTTTTTTACATTTAATTTAAATTTATTTGATTTTTTTTTTCATTCGTCGTACCACCATAATTTATCCCATTGTATTTGCTTTTTTATAATGAAACAGATTCTAAATTTATTGAGTTTTTCCAAAAACAGAAAAAATACTATTGCTTGACTAAAACTAATCTAAATAAAGATATAAGGCTTTATATACAAGGTGCGTTCTTCCTTTTCAGAAAAATGCATTTGCCCATGAAAGTTATGCAGATGTAGAGGCCATTTAAAAGACTTGTACCGTACCAAATCAAGAAGCAATTAATAAAAATGTCCAAATCGAAACAAAATCTAGGGGCTTAAATACCAAATTTGTGGACTCCAGTTCCAGTTCCAGTTGATTTTTACTGAAAGCACAGGGTTTGTCTGGAAAGTAATAGGACTGATTTTCTTCCGCCGCGACTGTACTTTGGAGCGTGTGCGCACCAACTGGAATAGGTAGAGGGCGTTCCGGGAAGAGGTCGCTGATGAATGAGCAAATCCAAAATAAAGCCACGACAACGCCCCGGCTCATTTTTTACTCATAACAGTGCCTAAAATAAATAAAATTGGGCGAAAACTTGACCTAGCTCCCATCCATCATCAGGATTTTCGATCCGTCTGATTTTACTTCATATGATAGTAGATTATTTTATTGGTCAAGGGCATGGAATTGTTTGTAGTATTGGCAAACACGTGTCAATTCTACCCAACACTCATATATTACTTACAATGATTTTCGTTAGTCTAAATAGTTTAACACCGAATATGTCAGTAAATAAATATTATTTATACGTATACTCTAGGACCCGTCCACGCTTTACTGTGGCTGACACATATTTAATACTACTATGACAATCTATATGATTTCTATATGATAACTATTAGTTAATGATATATATCATTTTGGTAAAGTAACTCGTATTAGCTTACAAAAAAATGGATCATAAATCATTTCGTGTGTTAATAAAGCATTGCTTTTTGGGGGAAAATACTGTTGAATTTGACTCTGCACCAGGGAAATCAACCGACAACATATTTGTTAAGTACTAAAGAGACGAATGAGCACCAAGTTTAATGACGCCCTAAATAGGTGAAAGCTATGTGCAAAATGGATGCCCTACATGTTCATAATCTAACAAAAATAATGAATTGCTGATTTTACGGACTGTTTGAGTGTTCTTTAATGGTAATAGAACCGAATATTTATGTCGGTGTGTGACAATAGAAACATGGATCCATCATTCCACACTGGAGTCCAATCGACAGTCATTCTAGTGGACTGCGTATGTAGAACCGCTTCTCAAGCGTGGAACGACGAAAAAGTCGGTTGGCACGTCCCTCCGACGTGATATTTATAGACATGCTCCCACCACCCCGGCCAGCCGATAGCGCCGCAAACGCTACGTCCCGCAATTTTTAAATCTGTAATATCTTCGAAAATATTTATTTAAATCATATGCTGTAAAAGGACATATATAAAGATCTATGTATATTTAATCAACAATGACATAGAGAGAAGTTTTCTGTAGACCTTTTCAATGTGTACCATATTTTGTACATTATTTTGATAAATCTAGTAGGCTGGACCCCTCTTTTACAATGAAAGCGGAAAAATGTAGTTATTTACGACGCCACATTAGAAACCTCAAAAATAACAGCATTTCTCCACTATTTAATGGATGCTATTATACATATGAATCTTCCTCTTTAATCACTCTATCTATTAAAAAAATCAATATCCGTTACGAAGTTTTAAAGAATTAAGCATACAAAGGGATGTAGTGACAGAGAAAACTACTTTGTTTTATACTATTTAGTGATATAAAATAGCTTCAAACTATGTTCCCGAGTCTACCTGAGCAATGTCAAAATAAATACAATGAGCCTGTCCCTTTCTCTGCCACCAATATACCCCATTAAATGATTTCTGTCTTTCCACCTTTATTTAAATCACTGAGGTTCCACAAAATGTGTGATATATTAATGAAATAAAATTGACAAATTTTCTTAAAAACGATGTGATTCGCAGCAAAATTAGAATGGAATTAGAATATATCTTGGCCTATGCCTATGAATTTTATTGATGATTTCGGCTGATTTTTGATGAATTCACGCACAGTTTYRATGGAATTTCCAGTGATCATGGATTTTAATTGGTCCACATGTTGATCGTCATTTATGTCCTCATGACCGCTTTGAAAACGTTGAAACCACTCGTGCACTCTGAAACGGGATAAGAACACAAACATACTGACACTTAAAACGTAATAACTTCACATCTAATCGATGAAATGTAACTGGATTATCGATAAAGATAGCAGATACTAACGCATCATGCGAGGAACACAATGTCTTTGGCAATATTATTTTTGTTCGCTAGCTTACTTCTCCAAAACTTGCACACACCGTAACATTCACAGTTTGCAATGACTCAAATTAAGTTGAATCGCGAATATTAATCGAAGGTAGAAACCATCGTCTTTTTACGGGTAGATTGTATAAATTCGTCCTAAGGAATTAGATGAGAACATACCTGGATATCAATCTACTGGTTTGCCTTCCTGTGTAACTATTTCTTCGATGCATTCCATGTATGTCAAGATATTTCTTCTCGCAAACAGATCGCTGGCGAAAGTTGAAAAAAAAAAAAACTCGTAAATGTTAATTTTGTTGCTGACGGTGTTTTCATTGGTTATACTCTATTCTCTGAGTTGAAATATTCTCTTTGGCCATTCTCCAAATTAACTGCGAGACGCACAACGGTCGGAAAACGTTCATGAATTGCAAAAGTAAATATCCTACAAAGCGTTTTATTGCAGTTCACGTATCGACCATTGAATACTTGCTGATTTCATCTCGTTCAAGACCAATACCCGCCATGGTGACGTATTTACAAACTTATTTCATCGATTTCACCAAACTGCAATACTCAACAATGATATGAGTTTTGAATGTGAATTAGAAAATAATGGCGAATGTGGTGCGATCCATGTGTTGTTAACTTTGATATTCACTCTTCTAAATTGAGTGCTGGATAGTGTTTCGTGCATTTATTGTCAGTCATACAAACCGAAAAGGGATTGTAATGTTCGAAAGGTCCTTGAATCATATTGGTTTCCACCACTACGAATAATACTGGATCTTTCTCTGCATCAGGAATTTCCGCAGAAATGAGTTCATCAATTTGATCTGTTGTAACCACCATCCAAAGAAGAATGTGTACGTGCAAACCTCTTTTTTGCCACTCAACAGAGCACATCTAGCATCCAACAGCACGATCAAACCTCGTAACTGTTGTTTGAAAAGTTGCTCGATGACATCGTGACGATCGATTGTTGATTAACCGCGATCCTTAATTCGGCACGTATGTTATCGCATCCTGGGAGTACTTCTAGCCTTGCCTTGCCTTTTGTTGCCATACGTTGCTCAAAAAAAAAAAAAAAAACGCCGACCGATATTAGGGCGACCTTTTCGTGGCTTCGTAACAAATTTCAATCTGCAATTGATCGATTTGCGTGAAACACATATGTAAAGTTTTTAGTGAATAATTTTCAATAATTTTTCCAAAATGAACGATTCATTTTAGGAACTATCCAATTTTCCGATTTTTTCTCATGAAAAATATAAGGTATTTTTATTTTTAAACCTTCCCTGATCCACAACGAATAACCTCTGAAAATTTCATAAAGATTGGTGCAGCCGTTCACTTAGCGTTGCTAACGGGGCATCTCGACAGGATAAAATCTATGTCTTACTAACTGTATGTCGTGCCTATTGCCTGTGGAGACTCCATATTGCTTATTGCTTACAATATATGGAATACTAATTAGTTTGGCATATATTGTAAGCAATAAGCTGTCACTTCAGCAGTTTGACAGCGCAGTTTTCATTTCTATGAAAATTTCTAATAGGCAACATATCCCATTTGCACATATGCCGACGGCATTTTCGTTTCTTTAATATGAAATTTTGTAGAGCGAGTATTAAGACGACTGTATTATATTATGAAAATAAAGTACATTTTCAAAATAACATTTTTCCCAAAAATTAATATTTAGTTTAATAATTAATTTATGGCAAATTATGCAAATTGGGTTGGGAATGACCGAAGTCTTAAATTAAAAAACTTATACAAGAATAAATCAAAATATCTTTGCTCATTTCAAATTTATTATTTTAATTGGTATATAAAATGTATGCCACAATTATTATATAGTAGTCAAAAAATATGAATTCTTATTTTTCCCAGAAATACATTTGTAAAAAAAAAACGATCGTAATCCTTTTTTTTTATTTTCCCCATAAAAGATTTAAACAGTTCAAGAGCTCAAAACATGCACTACATCAGCTCGAACCTACCTACCCCACGCCTTTGCGCAAATGATTATGTTATGATAACAAATGCCCACATACAGATTTTGCAATGGCAATAGCAATAGATTTGACAGTTAGTAAGACATATATTTTATCCTGTCGAGATGCCCCGTAACAAACAAACATTCGTTCGTTTGTATGGGAAAAAGAAATGGGCTGTTTTTAGGGGTTTCCCGGAAATTATTCGAAATTTTCTTGCAGTAAAAACGACCCTTGAACCCCAACGGCTACATTAAAAAAAAATTATCAAATTTAGCTCAGTCGTATGAAAGTTATGAGCGTATATACATTTTGGCGATTTATTTTTATTTATATAGATANAGTCGTATGAAAGTTATGAGCGTATATACATTTTGGCGATTTATTTTTATTTATATAGATATTAATTAGTAAACATGATCCCAAAATTAATATCAATTAAAAAACGCGAAAAAATCATACCATCAATTAGTATTATAACTTTTAAATATTTGTGAATTAAATAGTATTAAACTTGAAGACAAGTCAGTAGTAATTACTTTTTGTTTTCTGCATGTAATGTAAAGATTGATTTTAGCAAACTTTATTTTATTTTTCTCTAAAAAATTTTGTGACATACAAAGCTTTTGTGTGTCTGACCCCTTTTGCTTTCTCTTACACCCATTATATCTAACTGCCAATACTGATAAGATTGAAATGTGAAGTATTGATGTAATGTAGAAAAAAATAGTTAAAACACAAACACATTACATTTCACAATTATACCAAACTCAATACTCACTCTTGATAGGCGGGACATTATTGTATTTGATTTCAATATTGAATACGCACAATTTTGTTTTTGATATCCTAGATTTCAAAGTGTTCTTTTTAAAATATTGAAGAAAATAATGAAAAATTATATATTATATGCAATCAATCAACCAAACTGGACCGTTTTCTATAAATATGTATGCACATATATGATTTGTCAAAGTGTTAGCTTATTAGCGTCTCATTTTTAGTTTATTAAAGCTCTCGTTCAATAGAAGATCAATCCTAGAATAGAATTTGCTGTTATGTAATACATACCTTTAGAAAATAAGTATTAGAGTACTTGTCCAATAAATTACGAACGAAGAAAAAAATATGCAGAGCTCTAACTTTAATTATTAATAAAAACATAAATATTTAACGTATTTTAGAAAAAAAAAAATTTTTTTAATGCTATATACTTTAAACCTAAATTATTATATTTTAGTATTGAATCATATTCAATATTTTGTCGCCCCTTAAAAGCTTTAAATTTTTGCTTTCGTTCGTAAGTTTTTGGACAAGTACTGTACATAAAAGATATAATGTAAGATTTCTGTACAAATTTAA
Source organism: Bactrocera latifrons (assembly GCF_001853355.1). NCBI lineage: Eukaryota > Metazoa > Arthropoda > Insecta > Diptera > Tephritidae > Bactrocera > Bactrocera latifrons. The sequence continues at coordinate 78,553 of NW_017535586.1, read as the reverse complement.
CTGAAATTGACTACGTCGATCTATGTACATAGTAGAGCATCAAACTGAAATCGGTATTTAAAAGACTTCGACTTATGAGTGCTAAGGATATTTTAATTTCATAAAGATATGTTGAACAAATTTTGGCATTTTGCATAAAGCGCACGATTATATCTTTAAATATTGATAATCTTATACTGACTAGCAATAAATAACTTATCAATAAATCAGTAATTTATTAAAATATATATATGTATAATATGTGTATTGTATCAAAGTTGACTATATTGCTTATTCCTTAAATATAAACGAACATTACACTAAAGATTACATTCTAAACTGAATGTTTCTAGAAACTTAAGTACTTTTTATAGGGTGGATACAGAAGGTAGTTTGCATATTAATTTGACTAATAAATGATTTCGGCTTTAAAAATTACTCACAAGTATAGTGACAGCATATAAATGAAATAATATTCATTTTAATAATAATTACAAGAATCCTTCAAAAAATTTTGCATATATGTACTCTTGTCTTTAAAAGAAATTACATATACATATTATATATTTCAAGATTCCTGCTTAAATATTTTATTTATAACAATATCAGTGGAAGACTTTGATCTCTTGTTGTTTATAATATTCACTTATATTGCTAAATGTACATTCAATGAAGAGCAACCAATATAAAAGAATATACTATTTAAAAAACTGGAAATCAAAATTTATGATTTATGAAATCTTTACGACTCATAAATATGAGTAGATATAAATGCTTTATATATGTAAATATTTACATTTATTAAACGGCTGAACAGTGAAAATTTCGTAGTCTCGTTTGTAGTTGAACGCGAACATTTTTAAAAGTGCTTTAGTTATTGTTACATTACATTTATATTTTACAATTATGCTACATCCATTCGCTCTCGAATTTTATTTATTCTATTTGTTTTTTCATCGTCAAATTTTAAAAGTACTATGATTAGTTATTTTGCTTAAAGAGGGGAGGTAAAGTTTTAATGGTAAGAAAAAATTACTTTTTTGCGAGAAATTTTATTCGGACCTTTCGTTCATTATTGAGCACACTTTTGACAATATAGGGTATATTCTCACTTTTTTAGTTTATAAATTTTAGACACGTTTTTCTCAAAACTACTTCTGTCATTTCAAAACTACCTTACCGATTCATTTCAAACTTTGTAGACATTTTTGACACATAAAATACCTCGCCCTCCTCGTTTTTAAAATTTTTTGTTTTTTCACTTTAAATTGMCGGCAAATGAAAGAAAAATTATCAGAGAACGATAGGGGGACGATTTGATTAACCTGACTAATTTTTCTTGGTTTTTTATTTTCGGATAATTTTCAGCCGAGTTATGGTGACCACCGCAAAGTGATTTTTTCTTAAGACGAAAAACTCTGTTACCGGCTTATGCTTCAATATTTCTGCATGAAAAAATTTCCCTAGATTCTCAAAAGTATGTTCTATAATGTGCAAAAGGTCCGAATAAAATTACGCAATCTATATAAGAAATAAATTCGTAAAAAATTTCTTTGTTGACCTTTAAAACCTTACCCGCCCTTAATAATAGCTAATAAATTCTCAATTTAATTTTTTGTAAGATTTATGCAATCGGTAGAGATGTAAAATCTACTATTAAATTAAAAGTTATCGGCATGCTCGCCTTACTACAAATTATGAAAATTCTTACTGCGACATGCACAAATGGACTGACTATTATTATACACATTTTATGCTTTACTATATTTATTAAGAGAAAATTAAAATTAACAACTATTGCTAGGTTTTTGAGAGTGTTAGAGTTTTGTTTTTTTTATACATATTTTACTCCAAAAAATTTTCAAAAACTGATAAAATGTTGTCTCTTGTACACATGAAAATTTAAAAAAAGAACTTTATTCAAATTGTAAACAAAAGCAGTAATAGATCTAAGACTAACTACCTTCTTCTGATAAATTTCCAATCTGACTTCCCAGTGCGACGTTGCTGTTAGAAGAACTTTTTATATTACTTAAACAGATATCATTAGATTGTTGTTTAAAAGTGGTATTGAGAACGTAACCAGATGTTTTGTCATTAACGTTTCTTCCGGTAATAAAATTCTCAACATTTACTTCGTCATTGTTGTGATGGTTGTTGTTTGCTTCATTTTTATATATGTTGGCGCATATTTGTACTTTAAGTGAGCTACAATTGTTGGTTCTTTCATTATTGTCATTAATGCTGCATCTCTTCGTTTCTCGTCCTTCCCCAAGTAACTGCTGATTTTGCGAACCCTTCTGTATATTTTTAAAGGTTTCTTTTGTTGAATCAATTGTATCTTTGAGTTTGGGAAGTTCAATACTTTCCTCACATCTTATAGTACTAATTTCTGTTGGAGAACACTCGGTAGACATTGTTATAGCTGTCTTTGGTTGATCATTCATAGATTCTGCTTGTAAAACTAGCATTTGCCGTGCTCGTGTAATGCATGCCACACATGGGCATGGACCACCGAGTCTCTTCGCTAATTTTGACCGTAATTTTAATGCGGGTCCTAATTTCATACCCAAGGAATTAAGCAAATGATCTTCAGTTAGCAAGGGTAATCCACTGCCATCAATGCATTGATCACGAAAATGCTGCATAAAACAAATTATAATAGTTTTATTTTTATTGATACAAACATGTTAATAAATAATTACTATATATGTACATATACTTGTATTATTAAGCTTTCTTTTGATTTGCATAAGTTACAAATTTAAGGGTAGTGTAGTGCGTTTATGGTTATGGATATCCCCCTTAGTTTACATGAAATTAAACAAATATCTTAACCTAAATTTTGATTTTTAGGTAAGTAATACAATGTGCACCATAATCATTGGCAACATGCCTATCAAAGATTCTTTGTTAATGGAATTCTCATAGCAAGCGGAATGTCAAATTGTAACGAGACCGTTTGTACTTTCCAACGGAAATAAATCTAGGTGCTAAAGTTTATCTTTGCTTAACTCGCTGATTGATTGACTAACACGAGGAGCAACTTTGTACAATCGATGTGAATCGCTAATGAGGAGGTTGGACTGAAAATACGAATCGACATTTTTGATAAAAAAACTCCGAAAATGATGAAAGAGAGGAATGGGATTTGAAAATCATTGCACAAATGGTATTGAACCTCTAACGCAAACGGTAGCATGTTGCCAAATTTGTTACACTCTCTAAGTACATCGAATGTCATACATAATTTTCATTTCCGTTTTTATTATACATTTAGATCTAACAATATATAAGCCATGGTTTGCTGATCAAACAAAAGTAGGACCAGGCAATAAACAGCAATAACATACATGTATGTACCTATATTTATATACACAGTGTTACCATTACTTACATAGCAAGGAGAAATGAAGGTGAGTTACCTAGCAAAGTAAACGACCCGGCGGATATAATAAAGGCGTAACATTGCAAATACAAGTTTACCAAAGTGGTTATACGGAGGTGTACGACGATATCAGGTATTTGACAAGCGCATGAACAGTAACAAAGTATGTACATATGTAACAACACATAGAAAAATATAGTATCTGTGTGTATATATGTATGTATATGAAAATCGACAGCATCCGTTGCGCTACTGATGGCAACATCTCAACGAGATATTCAAGTGTCGTCGTAGCCATAAATATAATTTAATATTCTTACTCCAACTGCTTTCCAATTTAGTTCAAAAGCGGTGTGACATGCAGCTTCAAGTCCAGCCAACATAGGTCGACTACGCATATTTGACGATGCATGGACAGCCTAGCGCTCTAGAATGTGATAGCTGGCTATACTTAATGGCCACTGCATTTTCTATATACTTGAGTTAAAGAAATATTTACGAAGACAAGCATATCTATTTATATTGTACATATGTACACATATACAGTAATAGTAATAGTAGTGTCAAATATCCAGTTCTTGAAGAATGAATGATGAACACATTTATGCACATTAATGTGAATGGGTGCAAAATGTAAGATCTTGGCCTGCATATAAAGTGTCTCAGAATAAGTCGTTCAAACAACTATGCTTAGATGACGATGTTTTTATTTTGATTTACTCGCAAAGAATCGCAATTCTTATTTACGACTCTTATTTTTAGGGAATCGAAGTTTACAATAACTGTACTGCTTATTAAAAGTAGCACTTGTTTAAAGATAAAAAGTGCCATAAAAGAAATGTATAGTTAATAAAAAATTTTGAGTTAATTAATAAAATTGGTAAGAAGAACAGTTATACGATAAGTATAAATATACGAACGTACCTGAACGTAGTCCGCGCAGATATCAATATCGCCTACAAAAGCGCACACGTCATCCACTGTCCATTGGGCAATTTCCACACTTTCAGCTTGACATTTTAGAATAGCAGTATTGCATGGTGTGGATAGTTCTGGTGAAAAGGACAAGCGGGCATTATTCTTCGTGGAATCAGTGACAAATTTGTTTTCAGATATTGGTGATGAGGAAACTTTTATTTCATTTGATGACACACGTCCCATAGATACATTCAACCCATATGATTCGTTACTTTGACTTGCTGTGTTCAATTCCACCTTAAATCTTTTAGTCGCTGGTGGTTGAGAGCTCAAATCAAGCGGTACGGTCGTTGTGCTTGAGGGAGCTGTTGATTTTCTTTTGGATGTTGAAATAGTGGAGCTAGTCGAAGCAGATATTAATTTATGTAGAGGACTAGACTGTTGTGAAGGTGCAATCTGCTGCTGTTTCTGCAGCACAGGAAGACTGAGTGCAGGAGATACATATTGAGCGGCTTGTTGCAATGCTACACCAAGGTTAGGATGCGATAAGATTGAATTGGAGTTCATTTGTTTCGAGTCTTGCTGGAAGGTGCGAAGTATGGTCTGTACCTCTGCTTCTTTAGCTGCACGCGCCTACATTAATACCAATGGAGATAATATTTTGGACAAGAAGTTCTAATGTAAAAATGAAAATGCAAGATTTTTACATTTTTAATAAACAGCTTACCAAAGTAATCAACGCTTGAGTACTGCTCATATCGATCATTGGGAGGCATACATTTTGTGAGAATGGAAGACTACTTAGAAACGAAGCGGCTGCAGCCGCTACCGCTACATCACCTTGAGACATGGATAATCGAGGTATCAATTGAGGCGATGCATCTTTACTCGTCAAGGGACCCGACAAAGCTCCAACAACGTTTCTATTGCCACTTTTCTGATTTACATTTTTGTTGACAATAGGAATAGAAGAAGTCGGCGATGTAGTATCAAAAAATGGATTACAACGAGTCGAAATGGAGCTAACAAATTTTAGTAAAACCAAGGACTATTAAATACAGTTTTCACTATATATATGATTTTATCCTTACTTTATTGCGTTGACATCATTATATTTCGCTGCTAAACTGCGCATAATATCGGAATAGTTCCTCGACGAGAAATCTGTCTGGAACACAGTCGTTGTGTTTCCTAAATTAGCTGTATCGGTACTAGCGGCAGTAACGCAAGGAGTTTGATGCCCAGACGTGACTTCTTGAATACGTAAGAGCGAAGTTAGTGGCATTAGGGCTTCTGAAGAAATTTGTTGTGGCGAAGGACCACGGAACGATGAAGGTGTGGTGCTTCGGGATCTGAATGTCCGTGAATGAAAGAAAAAAATACATATAAACGATATGTCAATATAAGAAAATTTAATATAATATGCAAAATGAAGAACATAAGATATTGGAATAATTATAATTTAAGTGTTAGTCCTTCTGTTTTTACTCATGATATACATGTGTATTTCATATGTAGTATGTAGGTGTTCAGTGATATATCACTCATGAATATTAATATACTATACTCACGTATACATTTCTATATTTATGTAATTCCATAAAAGTAAGCAAAGATGGAAGTATTTTTTTTTAAGATACCATAGTCTTGTTTGGTTTCTATAATTCATAAATTATTAATTATGTTTAATTAAATGTTTTCAAATATGCTAAGAGTCGCATAAGCTCTATTTATTTTCTTACTTTTAAGATATAATATCTACAACATTTTATTTTCTAAATAGCTAAACTTGGCAAATTCGTATTTTTATACCCTGAGTAGAGTATTTTAATTTTTCCACGAAGTTTGTTACACATAGAAGAAAACGTTGGAGATCATACAAAGTATACATACATATACAGGGTTGCGAGCTGAGTTGATTTTGTCATGTCCGTCTGTCTGTATAAATGCGAACTAGTCCCTCAGTTTTTGAGATATCGATCTGAAATTTTGAGATTATTGCCCAATGCAACGCTAAAATCTCCGAACAAATTGTTGAGATCGGATCACTACAGCATACAGCTCCCATTCATTTTGACCGATAAAAATCAATATAAAGATCTTCCATAAAGGTATGTTTTCCTTCTTAAGTAACTCTAATTTGACCTGAAGATTATTAGTATAAAACAATGGATAGAAAGAACTAGTAAAACACTTCCTGTTGGATGCAAACCTTTGACCGGTTAAATTTTCAAATTAAGTTATATGTACATATAGTGGCGGGTTTGCGTGTTAAAGCTACAGTGCATCTGAAGTCATTATAATATGCACATTTTCCAATTTTTATTATACCTCGATATTGATGACTGATGATCTCCGTTAGTGCCTGGACTAAGTCTTTCACTCTTCACATTGTTAGAGTTATTTTGTAGTTGTTTCTTTTGAGCTGTTTGTTGTTTTTGAGGATTTGTTTGCAATGATTCCGATTGGGGGCAATGTTTCTGATAAGAACTGTTTGCATTAGCTACACCACCAGCAGAAACACTGAGAGCATTAGGCACTTGATTAATCATTACTTTGCTGTTTATATTATTACTGCAGTTATTCCGGTTAACGATATTTGAATTAGTGTTACAATTTTTAATTGTACTACTTGCCGCTGACTCCATATTTAATACATTACTGATCTCCGATGACGCTGCTAAGTCCAAATATTGATAGGCGACAGCCCTTGTGGTTGAAGAGGAAGTAATCGGATTTGCACCAACACCCCTCAATTGCTTATCGATTAAACTAAATCCACCACGAAAAGCCAGCGTTAGAGACTGTTCACTGATCATTTTTTGGACAACTAAGACCGATGTTAATAGCAGTAAAACCTGCAATATCTGATAATAATGGCAGCGCAAATAATCAAATTTTTTATAACTGTTATGCGATCTGCTTATATTTTGTTGTTATTGATTCGGTTATAAACTATAACAATTTATCCATGATCTATTGGCACAGCTATCACCGCTACTGTTGAAGTTAGCGTAATTATTAATTGATGAAAAATCTCTGTTGTATTACAGATTTGTTTTGTATATAGTGATTTACACATCACAAAATCATTACCGTCGCCAAACGGTTTGTGATTGCTGCTTTTGCTTGCTCAACAGGCGTGGTGAGATCTCACAGTGCAGATGTTGATGAATGATAAGAAAGTCTGTTTGTTGTCGTTAGGCACTGCAATTGATGACTGCTTTATAATATCATTGGGTGTACGAGTACTTCTGCAATTGGTGTAAACCGAGATAAATCAATATACACATACATACATAAATCTATATAATGATATTCTCTTTAGTTAAATAATAATACTACTCTTACTGTTATTTGTTAAACAATTTCATTGCCTTTCATGTTTAGGAATTTCGGAATGTAATTAGTATTTATTATCGTCATTTCTAAGGAAATCTAAAATGCATATTTTTTAAAGCATTTTTAATGATAAATCCACTCATTTATAGAAGAATCTATGTATGTACATATGCATATGTACATGAAGAGCTTTATTAAGTATTTAAAGTAAAGGAAAACCCAAATGCAGGGTACAAACTTTATGGTGAGTTCTTTGCCAAAAATTTCACTGAAGTGGCTAGTTTTAATGAAATATATTTATTCATACTTGGATATCTATCTACATTTTATGAAAGTGAATCAATGTAAGTTTAAATTTGTGACTATAGTAGACCATCAACTATAATCTACATGCATATGGATAATCACCATATGCGTTTATATTTAGGTAAACAGAATTAATATTTCTTATTTTTTGTTTGTTATTTTTAGTTAGTTTGGGCATACATACATACGTAGCATGCATATATACATACATATATGTTTATACATATGTCGATGGTGCTAAGTGCCAAATGACGATTTGCGATTATGAACTGACGAATTACCTAACTGTGAGAATGATCACCAGGGCCACAATAGAAATGTATGTACACACTAGCGGAACAGTTTTGAGACTATAGTGTAACCAGGGCTGAGAACCACATTAAACAAACCTGCTCTCAAAGTACTTTTATATTATTTTCACTCGTAGCTCGCCAGCTATCGTAAGCAATGTGGAGATGCCTTTTAATAAGCAGCAAGAATCAATAATACCAATCCGTTCATAACAGAACATTTGAGTACCATTATGATGACTACTTATTATTGCTTTTATACAAAAATATGTGTGTATACAAAATCTGTACGTATAAATGGCACGCTGTTTGTACCATGTTGACAAAGTTCATTGCCACTTTTTGTAATATCTTATGTACACACAGATATTCGTCTAAATGTGTATTTACTATACATATGAATGTATGTACAGTGTCATGCCTAGAAGATGGTCTAATCAATGAGAGCAATGAAAGGTGACATAGACAAATACACACGAACCCAAAACGTTGCATGGACGTAATTATTAATAAAGGATGTTCTACGAAATATTAATTTTAAAATATGTTTTAAACAGAGTTGTTAAAACAAAAGCTCTTTTTGGGTTGTGACTTTATTTTTATGTCTAATGAAATCCTAGTTCTTAAATATTTAGAATTTATATTAAAAATTTATGTTAGTTTCAGTTTAATATTTTTTCACACTCGCAAAGAAGACCAAGATGAAATATATGTAGTGTATAAATTAATTTCTCTTAATAGTTTTTTTTATCTTTGCAAAATCTGCATGACTGACCACATACTGTATATTGGAACGTCCATTATCTCACATCATGTTATACTGTGCATATACATATGTATACACATAATAAAACAGAGTGAAATAAAAATTAAGGACTGGAATGTGACTTTATTAAATCACTGTGGCTTTAAATTTGCATAGGTATGTACATACATTAATACTGTTTCGGTCATAGTTGATGCTCGCTCAATTTCGACTAATTACAACAGCAACATCGAAGTACTTAATGTACTAATAGTACGAGAAAACTCTAATATATTATAGTAGGAATATTCAATATGAAAGAAAAGCAAGTAAGGAAGGTCTAAGTTCGGGTGCAGCCGAACTTTTATACACTTCCAACTTGGAGAAAACAAAGCCAGGGATATACCTTAAGGAGTAATATGTCAACAAAAGGATTATATGTAGTATATTTTAGTTGACGTAGTATCAATCCGAAGTTATCTACTGAATTACTGCAAAAAATTTCCCTGGGTTTCATAAAGGTACATTACATACAACCACCAATCACATCGAGTAAAGTCAGCCGGATGTCGGAAAATTCTGATATTACTAATATGGAAGATAGACCAAGTTTTCGTCCAATTTTATTTATTTTACGCACAAAGATACGCTGTTATGAGTAAAACACGCTTTGTAAGTTCCATTGAGATAACCCAAATATTGCAGCATAAAGTCACCAGGAAGGCCGGAATGTGTTGATCCGATTTAACACATACATACATAACACACAGTTGATACACGGAAATACTATTGCTAAGAAAGGATTCTCTCTGAATTTCAACTGTATATCCCATACATCGACCGATATTACTCATATCTCGGAGATAAATTTTAACGTATCTGACGTATTTAGTTATTGTTTTATGGTGCTTTTAATAGTTTTTAACAGTTCCGTTATATGCGGAGTGAGCAGGGTTATGCTTCGATTTCATCCGTTTTCACACTGGGGCAGATGTTCATATAAGATTTGTACTTAGTAAATTTGGTTGTTGTAGCTTAAATGGTTTAGGAGATTTGTACTTTTTCGGAAATGTTTGCCTAAAGATGCCCCTGGCTACTGCGATCTTCTTTACCAAATTAGAGTTTTTATCTTAATTTAGTATTTAGTCATGCCGCTTTATAGGGTTTCGGTTAATAACGATTTGTTGGCGTGGCAGCGGTCAGATTGCGCCCATCTACGAACTCGTAACTTTTTTGTACTAAGATGTATTCATCGAGACATCTCAGTTTTTACTTAAGTTACAGCTTGCACGGACGGACGGACGGATTTCAACTTTTCTTGTCATTCTGATCATTTATTTACAATATATAACCCTATATCTATTTTTATTTACGTACAAGCGTTAGGTGGACAAAACCTTAACACTCTGTTGCACCTGGTTGAAAGAGTATTAAAATTTAAATAAATCTATTTCATTGCATATATAGTATCATTCTTAATATATTGTTTGTGATGACTCATGTCCAGCTCTTGACCGATGCTACGGCTGCTACAATGCCGGTCTCTTTCGACCAATTCAGCGATTTTATCGCAATTTTCTACGACAGGCCTTCCGGAGCGTGACGCATTTTCGACCACCTCTACACCAGAACGAAAACGTTGAAACCATCGTTGTGCAGTGGAAATGGAAACTGTATCGGGTCAAAAAACTGCACAAATTTTATTGGCGGCTTGAGATGCATTTTTGCCTTTATCGTAGTAGTAGTGTAAAATATGCCATATTTTCTCTTTATTTTGCTCCATGCTTGCGACGCTATAACTCACGAACGACTTAAAAGAAACGACAATCAATCAAACACGTGTTAGCGCGTGAAATGAGCTTTCCAAAAAGGTATAGCATAACCCGATGCGMCGAATAAAACTAGAACTACGCACTCTCAGCGCCAACTAGCGAAAATAAAGCAAGACTTTTTTGACAACCTAATACATAATATACATATGTATAGACATACATATATGGTACGTACTTAGTTAATAAATCCTGTACCAACGATCTGTGGTAAATATAAAAACTAATTTGTGCAAACTACATTTTCTTCTACTTTAACTTATAATTAAGCTACGTTTCTCGTGGTTAAGTTAATTCGATTGCATGTTTACTTATAATGCTTCGCTGCATAATTCAGATGGTGCTTTACTTACATTCAAGGCATGGTCATTATTAGTCTAGTGTAACTAATTATTTCACAAACATTATAATAAAGTTTATTTCAATAAATTTATTGCTTTTTTTAAATACACGAAGTTTGTTTAAATGCATAGTTTTACTCATTGAAGCAAACATAAAAATTTGGTTACATACATATGTGTACACATATAATGCATAGAAAAGCCTTTGGCCTAACAATAAAAGAGTATTTTATTTAATGAAAATATTCTGCCTCACAATCTCCATATCCTTCGATTTTATCAAAACAAGAAATTCGTATTTTTCCTTTGTAAACAAAACTATCAGAGTAATGAAGCATTGAAGCCAGTAGCTTGCGGATAGTTGGAAAGAAATGTCATGAAACATTGACATTATTCTATTGATCTTTCAGGCAGGGCAAAATCTTTTCATCTCATATTTCTTTTTTTATGGAGTATTACGGAAACATGTGTTTCTGAAGAAAATGTATAGAAGTAAGGCTAAATTCCGACGGAACCGTTAAAACATAGATTTTTTGAATGAAATTTACCGGATATATATGGAGTCAATATAAGGATTACTGCGGTACGCACGGATTTCGCTTATTATTGGAAGATATACCACCATTGAAATTGGTTTAGAGATGACTCAAGTAATTTCAAGCGTAGGAGATTCTCTTAGAAAAATACTGTTCAGCCGAATCGAGCTCGTAGTTTCAATATAGTTTATTCTTTTATTTATTTTTTGTAAGTAACTGGTTCATAATGAATTTAATTTTTTTATCCTTGTCTAAATGTATGACTTTAGCTATGGCGAGCGAATTTTGTTTTACATTATTTTACAACTGCATTGTATGATTAATGTTGTTGCTTAGTTGTCGTTTAGATAGCAATCGAACCGGCACATCCAGTGCAGTATTGAAGTAATTTCTTCGCAATCTTGCGGCAACAGGTAAGTTGGTTAGCAATTGGTGTTAAGAATTCCCATTAATGTGCAATGTACCGTTTGTTGCTTGTGGTGGCTGCACGCCGTATCGCTTCAGTACATAAGAGTGCAATTAGTTCTGCTTTACTGTTTGCTGTCCTTATTTTATAAAGTTTACTATCCTAAAACATTGCTTTACTTATATGTATCGTTTTATAGTACCAGTGTATCAGCTGTACAAAAATTTACTTTATTGTGGCCTGTGATGTCTAACTAAATCGCTAACTTAAACTTTTATAATGTTAAATCCGAGTAATACATAATTTGAATATTAAGCTGAATAGAAAATTCTAAGAACTTAGAACTAACCCTTACAGAAATACAAAATTTGTTTGATCTTTACTCAGTATATTTTTCTATTCCGTCACTGATTCAAATTTCAAAATAAAAATAAATATGTAGGTATACTTATGCACACATTCATTCAGTTTCTATGCTCAAAATGGTTTTTAAAAATCTTAGATTCGTGTCGCCAACATTAAAGGAAAGAAGAACATTTTTCAATGATACTCATAATAAAGGGAAGAATTTTGGTAGTACAACTAATAGCGATAAAACAAAAGATATAAAATATCGAAAGGAAACCGATACTTTTGGGGAGCTGCAAGTTCCTGCTGATAAGTATTATGGAGCTCAAACTCTTCGTTCAAAAATAAATTTCCCAATTGGAGGAAAAAGGGAGCAAATGCCAAAAGAAATAATAATAGCAATGGGAATATTAAAAAAAGCCTCAGCCGAGGTGAACAGAGAATATGGGTTGAATAGCAAAATAGCTGAAAATATTTCTAAGGCTTGCGACGAGTTAATATCTGGTAAATTATACAAAGACCACTTCCCTTTAGTTATTTGGCAAACAGGATCTGGTACGCAAACAAATATGAACTGTAATGAAGTTATCAGTAATCGTGCTATCGAACTAATGGGTGGTGAATTGGGCTCAAAAAAACCTGTCCATCCAAATGATCATGTAAATATGTCGCAGAGCTCAAATGACACGTTCCCCGCTGCAATTCATATTTCTGTGGCAATGCAACTAGTAAATACACTAAAACCGAATATTGAATTTATGCGAGAAGGTTTAAAATTGAAATCGGAAGAGTTCAAGGATATTGTAAAAATAGGACGAACACATACAATGGATGCTGTACCTTTAACACTGGGTCAGGAGTTCAGTGGTTATACACAACAAATTACTTATGCTCTTCAACGAATCGATGCATGTCTTCCTCGTGTATATGAAATTGCTCTTGGCGGAACCGCTGTAGGAACAGGACTCAACGCACCTGAAGGTTTTGCCGAGAAAGTTGCAAAAAGAATTAGCGAATTGACATGCTTACCATTTGTATCGGCACCGAATAAATTCGAAGCGCTAGCAGCACGCGATACGATGGTAGAAGTAAGTGGAGTGTTGAACACAATAGCATGCAGTGTGTTTAAAATAGCTAACGATATACGTTTTCTCGGTTCTGGACCACGATGTGGCTTTGGTGAGCTGATGTTACCCGAAAATGAACCAGGTAGCTCAATTATGCCAGGGAAAGTAAACCCCACACAATGCGAGGCAATTACGATGGTTGCCGGACAAGTGATTGGTAATCACGTCGCAGTTACCATAGGAGGATCGAACGGTCATTTCGAATTGAATGTTTTCAAACCATTGGTGGTCTCGAATGTTCTCCGTTCTATTCGTTTACTCTCTGATGCCAGTCGGACTTTTACCTGCAATTGCATAAAAGATATTCAACCGAACAAAGACCGCATCAATAAGATAATGAACGAGTCTTTAATGCTAGTGACAGCATTAAACCCGCATATTGGTTACGATAAGGCGGCACAAATAGCTAAAACAGCTCACAAGAATGGGACTACTCTTAAAGAAGAAGCAATAAATTTAGGTTACTTAACCGAACGGCAATTTAATGATTGGGTAAAACCACAGAACATGCTTGGACCGAAATCAATGATGCAGGGTGCTAAAACTAATAAATAAGCGTATATACATACATGAATTATATGTTTGTATTTGCATCTGAATATAATAGTTTCGTTATTGCAGTTAATATTATAATGCGAATGTTTTTCTCTTATTTTCAATAAAGCTCAAATAAAAATAATTTAGAACATTATTATTGTTAAACTTCGTAAAGAAAGTCTACATAAAACCAATTCATATATTTGACTGCCCCGAACTAAATAGTTAATTTCTTTTATTAAATTTTAAGGTACAGACTTTTATTATCAATGTCCAAGGATGAATCGAGGCCTAACATAATGAGCTCAATAATACTGTTAGCAATAACATAAAACGATGAGTTGTATGAGATATTCGACGACATTGACATAGTTCAGCGAATTACAAGACGCAGTATTCGACGAAGTACCTGCCGGGGGAAGCAGATGAAGACGAAGCCCTCAACTCCAATTATATATATACATATATACATACATACATATACATTTATATATGTATATACATATGTATATAAATATACATAACCCTATACCTATCTCGATTAGTTTTAGGTGATACGTACAACCGATAGGTGAACAAAACTAGTATACCCAATCGTTCCATGACACGACATAGTTATCGTATTATATACATATATATGTAATTACATTTCATATGTACTCGTTGCTCTTAGCAGATTAAATCACATATCTTAACTGTACTAAGTATAATATTGATTGACTATGCGTTGTAAGCGTTTGTTGCTTGATGCTCAGTACTATATTTTGTTAGCACACTGCGTTTGCATGATCGAAAGTTCAGAACCGTTCAACGTTGACCCCATTATCGCATTTTTTCGATTACACTACGTACTCAGTAGCCGCAACTCTTAACACGTGCCACGTGACATCCTTTATTATATTCTCTAAATAATTCTGTATTATATCTGCGCTGTCTTTAGGGCATACATTTTGAGTTATTCGGAAAAAATTGATCGATATTTACATATTACATACATATTTATGTATATTATAATTTGTCAAATGGAGTATATTTTGAAATGTATCATATATTGTATGATCAATAACATATTCGGATTGAAATTACAAAGTTTATCCAAATTTGAATTTTTGTCATAGACGATTAACCATTTATCAGAAAAATTTATTTGATAAATTGAGTTGCTGAATGATCCATAAATAGATCATTAAATAAAATCCATGCATTTATTTTTGTTAACGTATCTTTGACTGAGATCTTTGAAATATACATATATTTATATGAATATGTATGCACATAGTTTCTACTTGAATACAATTTTTAGAACAAAAAACTCGACCACGTTAAGTGTAATAAAAATATAAAATAAACTACTTTAGTTTTTATTAGTCATATATACCATCTACATACATACTATATACATACATACATATATATATTAAACCGGGCTATACTTATACATACAAAACACAAGATAACATGTACACATCTGTATGTATGTATATGCATATACTATAAATATGTATAATACATCGTTCTTATCGGTAGCTCTTATGTGTCCAAAATATTATTACAGCCATACATCCAATTAAATTGGCAACAGCAGTTCCAACACTCATCTTGTAAAATTTAACTTCTCATGGCTTAATTTGATTCTTGTTTTCATCTTCCCTATTATTGGTGTGTTTTGTGCATACACCTCTTTTCCAATTGGACAAAAATCAATTAGAATGTTGAAATGTCGTTATTTGGAAATTATTATATGAATAAATGTTACAATTTTGCAGATTTTATATTAAAACAAAATGTTAAAAATAAATAATTGCAGACGCACAAATATATATGTATAGTATTTGTTCAACTTTACAACTGCTCAAAAGTTGGTATAATTTTACAAATATTTAGTATGGAAACATTTGCAAGACATAAATAAACTGCTTAAAGCTTGGAGTGTATGGTGTATTCAATATTATACAAGATAAAGATTTATTCAATTTTAGGTATAATCAAGTAAGGAATGGCTAAGTGCTAAGTGACACCGAACATTAATAATAATGCAACTTGCAAGAATCAAAGCTAAGGGATTATCGTAAGGTGCGAAATTTCAACCAGAAGATCGGAAACCATATTTCATATTCGACATAAAGTTTGTTAGTAAAACGAAAATCATTATACATACATATATAAGACCCTGCTGTTGTGCAAATTTTTTATATGGACTCTCACACGCTGCCCGATATAATATGCGGTAAAAAGTTAGTAATTAGGTACATATATGGGTATCAATATCCCTTAACTCAATTCAACCCTTTGTCAAGAAAGGATTACCCCAGAGTGTCAATTATGTATCTCACACATTGATAGATATATGCGATAAAAAGTCAGCCATAGGTACCCTGGTCAAAATATTCGGTACTCATTGTCCAATTTTGACGCTCGCTTTCCAAATATTTTCAAAACACAAGCCATGATCCGTTGTACTAATTAACAGTTTTATATTTTAATTTTCTGCTTAGTTACGCCAATTAATAATTTTCCGATTATTAGTATTTTATGAGCATAGTCCAATTACTCCCATCCACAATATCTTAAGTTTTATTCAAGTCCGTCCGCCCGACTGAGAGACAACTCATCTCATCATTACGATCATTTATGTATATAAACCCTATATCTAACTCGATTATTTTTAGGTGAAATAGTCAATCATTAGGTGAATAAAACTATTGTACTCTGTAGCAATATGTTGCAAGAATATAAAATTATTTTCAAAATGATCGTTCCTTTTGGAATGTAGAAAAGAAATGTATATATCAGCAAATAGTTTTTGCCTCACAATTATAGAAATCAAAGTATTAAGGAATATCTGAACTATAAATTTATATATCATAATTTTCAATACCTTCTAATATATAAAACTTCTAATCATGGGAAATGTTTTATGTTCAATTGTCGATTCATTATTCATATACATACATACATACATATGTATTTACAATCGGACAGTTCTCTACCTCATGTTGCTCGTACATAACTGACTGTGTCTTCAGTTTGAGAGAACACATTACATACGATCACGTCTTATGTCAAAGTCACCTTACTAATTTTAATTTTATACCTGCTTTGCTTTTGCCTGATCTTTTTACGAACATGTGAACATAAAAAAGATCAGGGAGTATTTAATTTTAACGTATTGAAGTTCAAACAAAAGTTTCCCAGGTTCGACGATAAGAAAATTTATATGCATACCTTGATATACATATACCTACATATGTACACATATAAAGGCGTACATATGTATGTGTTCGTCGCAAAGCTATAGACGTTGGTGGTGTCAGTTAACTCACCAGACGAATCTTAATTGGCAATTGGGCATAGGTGTAATATAATATATAAAAGTATATATAATGTATATACGAGATTTTTATGTGACTCGTTGGCTCGTAGTTTATTTAAAAACTATTTTCTACAATGAAGTGGCTCAAAAACAAATAAGCCAATAATGGTGAAGTATGTTTGGAACCTTAAGTTTAGTCATAATAGGATTTTTGATAAAAAATTACGATAGGTTATAACCGAAGAATATTAACCTTATCAGATGGAGGCCTCTCTTAGAAGTTGCAAGAGTGGAGTGAGGTTATAGGATTCAAAACGACATTTAACAGAAGGAAACTTAGTGTGACCTTGCTTATTTTAAACCTAAAGTTAGAAGTACTACTTATATATTATACAATTTCGGTGAGATGAGCAGGCACGAGAGATAAAATAAATTATCATTCAATTAGAAGTTGCAAAAGTTTAGCTTAAAAATGTTTAAAGGTAAAACCGTGGCTGAAACTAAATACATAGACATTTTAATTACTTAATTGGTTAAACATTGGTTGTTACAGTTGCAAACGAAACCATTGGTTTTGGAGAAAGGCAAAAGAACAGCTGGTACGATGAGGAGTGCCGTATCAGCAGAGAGAAAACAGACTGCCTACTGGTATCCAGAGCATACTAAAGTTATGGAGGGAACACTTCTCCGGCCTGCTGAATAGCGGTGAAAGCATAAAGTCCGATTCCCAAATGACGATGGAGCAGACGTTACATTGCCCGACCATGAAGCAGTTCGAGTAGCAATTACCTGCCTGAAGAAAAACAAAGCGGGGGGCCGATGCATTCTCAGCCGAGCTATTAAAAACGGCGGCGAAGAATTGATAAGGAGCATGCATCAGCATTTTTGTAGAATATGGTCGGACGAAAGCACAACGATTGGAAATTAAGTGTGCTCTGCCCAATCCACACAAAGAAAGACCCCACAACCTGCGCCAACTACCGCGTGATAAGCCTCCTCAGTATCGCGTATAATGCTTTATCGAGCATATTGTGTGAATAATTACAGCTCTTCGTCAACAAACTGATTGGAATGTGGCTTTAGGCCTGGGAAAGCAACAATTGACCATACCCCAAATCGGGGAAAAGACCCATGTGGTGATCGACACACACCGCAAAAGAAAAATATAATAATATACATAAAATTATATTGATATAATAAAAAAATTACATGATCCATTGGCCTCAACAACCACTCCGTTAGTTTTGCTTTCTCCAGATTTGATTACATCTGTCGGAGAAATGGCTGAGTGAATGAGATGCGTTTTTTACTAGCGGACACGACTTCTCACGTTTGGATGATCTGAAGCATAAAAAACCAATTTATTCTCAAAAAGTACGTGAATGGTTGTCGTTCCTAGTAGAACCATGAAAAAATGTTGATAAATAAAATTGTAATTGACGTTTTTTCCCCATGTTTTTTTACATAAATTTTGTCATAACTTGTCAATAAATTATAAAAAAAAATATAGGGACGATAGCCAGGCGTTTTGTGAACATTAAAAAAAAAGGCAAATCGGTTGAGTAGTTCGACCGGAATCATGTCCGCCAGTTTAAAAAAGTGTGTTTTGAGAAAAACGCGTTTAAAGTTTGAGGTGTGCACTCCGAGCGCTTTGAACGTCGAGCGATATTATTATTTTTGGGCCTTTTTCGAAGCCTTCCAATGGTAAAGTGGGTTTCTATATTAGTTCTAAGCGTATCAGAAAATGTAAAAAAAAAATATATAAAAAAGATGATACTGATCCCTTAACAGAAACAACAATATCAGCCTCGAAATGCAACGCTGACAATATCTGATGAGTAATAACGTCCGAATGGACGAAAATACTCCAGCTCCACTTCGTTGGACTACGAAACGATTGGATTTAAGAAAATGTGCGTGGCGGTGCCTTTTAATACGTTTAATGCACATCCATAATAATATTATAAATGATAAAGTAACTGTTACTCTTTCACGCCTAAACGGCTGAACGGATTTTGATGAAATTTGATATGGTGATAGATGATAACCTAGAAATGGTCATAGGCTATAAATAATCACGACATCGTACTTAGGGGGTAGGCATATAACTAACGGGAGAAAACGAAAAAACTTGTGCGGTCGAAGTCGCGGGTCTAGTATTATATTATATACAGAGAGATATTTGGTGAAATCGGATAATAACCACGCCCACTCCCCATATAACAGTTTTGTTACAAACTACAAAAAGCGTGATGTCAAAGGTTGTTGCAACAAGAACGCAATATACTCTCTATATAAATTTTTGACTTTCAACCTGACTTTAAACCGATTAGACTGGGCTGAAAAGTGTGATATTTTAATAAAATTATATGAACACATTTTCTTAAAAATTACAAAATTAAACAGAAGTTTAGCCTTCAATATTCACGGAGTTGATCTAGACTTCGGTCTTAACCTCATATAGCTAATATAATGAATTTTGGGTTTTTCTCGTCAATTCAGTATAATAAATTTAGCTTCTTCGGTTGAGTTTATATATATGTCACATTTGTGTATGATTTTAGTGTAACTTTAGCTGACACGAAGTAAAATATAACAATCAAATTAAGTGAGTGTATGACGTATAATGCAACTTAATAAAATACTAAATTTTATTGTAATCCATTCACGATTTCGTCGAATAATAAATAATGAAAGTGTTTCCCAATGCCTAAAAATATGTTCAATGCTTTGATCCTCAGGAGTTGATGAAGTATAAAATGTCCGGTTGCACCCGAACTTAGCCTTTCCTTACTTATTGTTGGGAACGTGTCAATGAATTGATTACAACACAATTGGTATTATAATCGACCTACTAACAGAGACTTTAGTCAGATAAAAACTCACCTAAACCATGCTTATTTTTTCACATAATGCAAATTTTTGACAAAATTATTCAAATGTAGTAAAAATTTTTAAAGATGGACTGATACCAAGGAAACGGAAATGAATTATACAAAAGTAGTTGCGAAGTTTTCTGATAGCTTTCCCTATAATAGTTTGTTGCTCACTTTTAAAAATCTATATTCGTTATTATTTAAGAAAATTAGAAATGAGGAGAATTAGTAATTTAGTTGTGTACTTCTTTATCAAATTTCAGCAATCTGATCATTTGTGTTGATTTTCAGTATTTTAATGGAACGGCACATAGTTGTATTTATTTAATAAATGATTGTTGCTTTTGTTGTATTTTTAAAGACATACTACTGCAATCAAATTGAAAGGTGAAAGGTTATTCTTCGCGTGTTATTCGAATCGATATTTTCTGTAAGTTGGTAGTACTGTTAGTGACATCTATGCTAAATTTTACGTGAAAATATTCATTAGTATTTGAGGTACGCATCGTTTTGTGAGGCTTTAAAAGTAGACACCGACGACGGAGGATTTTTCCAAGTGCTATGATAACTGGAAAATTCGTTGGCACACATAAGTGTATTGCAGCGTGGGGTGATTACTTTGAAGGAGATGAAATGGACCAAATTTACCTTTCAATTTGATCACAGTAGTACATATGTACATATGTGCATGTGTACGCAATGATTACTTCTAAGATATACGTAATTATCAGTATACATACAAATGTATGTATATTATGTTGAACATATATATTATTTTATACTTTCTTAAATTGATTCTGATAAAATAATTATTACTATTAATTGTGATAACATCATTATTCCGTGGAAATCGACATAGGTTTGTTCCTCTTATCAATAAAATTTCTCACCAATCGTTTACTCTCAAGAATTACTACTGTTAGTATCGTATACTACAAGTATATACGAACATTGATATGTGTGTACATACAGGTATAGAGTAGTCACGTGTTTCATTCTTTATGTTTGTATGTACATACGTATACGTATGTATGTACATAACCAACTATAAGTTGGCGATATGATGCAATTATAGTAATAATAATTATAACTAAATAACGACCTTTATTGTGAAGTTTTCAACACCCGAGTCGACAAAACAATATACTATGAAATATCGAATAATTTATATTTTTCCCAAAAAATTTGTAGATTTTGTGTTTGTAACTTCAAGTAATCTAATGAAAATCATTTGAATGTATGTATGTATATTCGTTACATATTTTTAATTAAATATTGTTATGAGGCACTAAAGTATTTCCGCGTTTTCATTCACTGTTGTATTTGTGTGATAAAAAAAATAAAACGGAAAACTTCGACATACATATGTCAACTGCGATAACAAATACAATTGTACTCTCCGCACAACACACGCGCCACAACTGTGAGATGAACTTCCAAATTGTTCAAAATATGCTCCAACAATCCCCAACCCATGGCAAACTGATAAGATAGAGCGGGAGAGTTGAGCATAACAACTGAGAGAAACCAACTGTTGAATTTACCAGTGATGCCAACGTTTCCAAACTAGTTAAAAATTTTAGAAAGACTGTATTGCAAAGATATCTGCTAACATGTGTAGGTTTGTAATACATAAACAATTTGACTAATTAATGGCATTTCGGATCGTATGTTTGTTATCCTGGCATTACTTCAATTTTTTTATTAAAGCTATAGTTCAAATTTAATTTACAAATCTTATAAACAATTTTATGTGTCAAAAATTAAATTCAAAATTATCGAGGATCACTGTGTTTTAAAAACATTAATTACCTCATTTAAACAATACTTTGTTGTTATTTAAGTCAATCCAATCCTAAAACTTGATTAAACAGAAACTGGTTTCATATTTAAGAAGTAGAAATGACACTTAGGTACATAATCAAATTCGACTGAATAAACCTTTTTTAATTCTAAGCTTATTACTTATGATTCTCATGAATATGACTTAAAATTTGCAAAAGTTCTACTTTTGAGTTAGCTTTTTTTTAATAATGTTACATGTTTTTTCGAATACGTTGCTTCTATATTTGAAACATTTTTAAAAGCAACAAAAAATCAAAGTAGGATGAAATTCATTGGAAATGAAAGGTAAAATATAAAAAATGAAAGGAAATATCATTTACAGCCGATCGGGTACTTGTACTATAACTCAACATTTTTAGTGTCTCTTATATGAGAATTAAGAGTGATGAAGAGTAAATGAGCAACTGGTGTCAAATATTGTAAACACTGATTTGGCATTTCACTGACTGTGAGTACACCACATATCCAATATATGTACATAGCTATTAAGTTTGTCAAACTATACATGGTACCAGAATATTAAAATATCATCTAAATTCCACAATGGGTTAACATACATACATATATTCATATGTGGGCATGTACTTAACCTAAAGCAATTATAAAAAGTCGCACAAAATTATATAAAAATACATATGAGAAGATGGAAATTTTAGAGTGCTACTCTTAAATTCATTTACATTGACAATAAAATGCACTTCGGTTTATTCATTCACATTTCTCTGCCAGTTGTTGGTTTTTGTTGCGGGTGCTGATAATTTTACTTTGCTTTTTGTATCTCTTCCGCACTACTCATTTTCTTGACATGGCGGGGTACTGTGAAACGAATAAAAATGACATGTTCAGCCTCAATGGCCCCGGCAACCATTGCCCTAAACAAAAACAATAATAGCGAAATATGTAAGTAAAAGCAATGAAGTAACAAACTTGGCATGCATGCGAAACACTTTGTGGCTGAATGTGGAATTAAGTCAAAATCGGTTTGAGTTGTAGAAGGGAATGAGGATCAGCGGGTTGGCACTGTTCTACTCGGTCGTAGCCTGTATTAGCATTAAGTGCATATGCGCATTATAAGCTTCGCAATAACAACAAGTCCACATATTATACTCTTACAATATCATGCACACCAAATACCTATCAGTACAGCCACAACTATATACACAAGTACATATATGTATACGCATATACAAATGTATTTCTATGACTACTTAAATAAAAGCACGTTTTGTGACACACCAAGTGATTGTACGAATACTAAAAAATGCACCAACAACTAAATGTGTGACTGTCTATAGGTTTGGAAGGTTCAATGGAGGTCACTTGGTCAGAGTTCAAGAGCATTGACTAATCAACACTCAATGTATAGTCACTCAACGAATTTTAATATGAAATGCATTTTACATATTAACATATGCACATAATTCGTACATATAGGACATGCATATACAAAGTGTGGGTATGCAGCAACCGCTAGATAACTGCCGTATACGAGAGGTTGCTGCGTAACTCCAATTCTGCTAATCGAATTTATGTGACCTCCGACGCAAACTCTCTTCTTTATATATTTATATTTATAAATACATATGTAAGAATGCGTCTAAACACTTGTAAGTCATATGTATGTACATATTTGGACCCAGTACCTCTAAACAATCGATATGCATATACAGTGAAATTCTCCATTATAGACAATCCGGCTATGAAGACATCTTCCATAACTGGACAAATTTCCTGAAAACAACGTTTTCATTATTATTTTCATACAAAAGCGATTCCTATAACCGGACATGATTACTTTCCAATGGCGTAACACAGACATTATTTTGGTGATATTTCGTTCAAATTATCTCTGATAAAATTTGCCAAATAAATTTAGTCGAAATCGGTCGATCAGGTCCCGAGATATGCAATTTCACTAAAAATTGGGCGTTGCACGAGCGTCGTCCGATACGGGTTCTTAAAATATTTGTAATAAGCAAATTTGGTTGTTATCCCTTTGGTGGTTTTGGGAGACATGTTCATTAAACATATTATTTTCAAAATTTATTGCTTCAAAAATTTTTGCCCCCAGATGCTGCTTGCTACTGCGACAGTTCTATAGTATATTTTAATTTTGTGCTTAGTTATGGCACTTTATAGATTTTCGGTTAATTGGATTTGCGGGTGTGGCAAACGGACAGTCATCCGGATTTCAACCCATCTCATCATCCCGATAATTTATACAAGTATATGTATATAGCCAAATATCTATCGCGATTAGCTTTAGTTGATACATACAACCGTTAGGTAAAAGAACTATTATACCACATATGTAACAACGGTTTGCAAGATTATAAATTACTATTTTATTTATAATATTATTTTAAGCTACTTCAAAATTCCGAAACTGAAATCGGCAAAACACAGTTTAGATGTAGTAAAAATTAAACTAATTTCGAACATAAAGAGTTCTTAAAATCTACTATTCCTAGGAATATACTTTTGGAGTAAAATCAATTTTACAACGTTTTGCTACTCTTCCGTCAGTTGTGGTTTATCCACAGCGGTTTTGTAATATGTCGCGTGTTACTTCAGTCCAAATTAAAATTATATAAAAAAGAGTTTTTATTGATCTGAAGTTGAATTGCTTCAACTTTAATTCAACTGAGTGAAGACAACTGTAATAGGGGTAATAAAAATATGTACTATATTAACACAAACTAAATAAAATAAAACAAAGAAATTGTATTTGCTACATGTCTTATTTATTATAATATTCCGATACTTTTTTGCTTTCCTATTGTTAACTGGAGAAGCTCCCTGCCCACGCGTATTTATTTCCTCAGTTTTTTTTAGAGAATTCAATCGGACCGAAAAAGATTTTGCTCCGATGTTGTAATGAAAAATAGGCAATCACTCCGGGAAATGTTTAAATCAGTATTTAACAGTTTAAGCTTTGTCTGATTGTGTTTAACATCTTATAAGCTCGTCTA
This sequence comes from Bactrocera latifrons, assembly GCF_001853355.1. Classification (NCBI taxonomy): domain Eukaryota; kingdom Metazoa; phylum Arthropoda; class Insecta; order Diptera; family Tephritidae; genus Bactrocera; species Bactrocera latifrons. The sequence goes on along the minus strand of NW_017535586.1, from coordinate 53,455 downwards.
TTATAATGTTAGTCGAATATCTATTCCGATTTTCAATGCCTGCGCCATGCTCTACAAATAGTAACATGACAAAGTTTATGCCCTGAGTTCCTCTGGGTCCTAATAGACTTATTATATGTACATATGTATGTACCAGCATATTATGACAGTGTATACGTACTATGTATGAGTATGTTTGAGTGTAGTCAGTTGCCAGTTTCTGTCCGCTGTTTGCACTCTTTTGTGTGACTGTTTGTATCGCAAATAATTCTAAAAATACATGGTAATGGTGATGGCTCAGGTCGCGCGGTCGTCGCATTTAAGATATACAAATATATGCATATACCTACATACATATGAAGACATTTTACTTGGCATTTGCTCGAGCACGCTCACTGTCCCTATGACAGAGGAATTCTTTTTTAGAAATTTAGTTGTTGTAATAAAAAAATTATGTGAACACCGAACATGCATATGTATGTATGTATTCATTTTTTCATTATGAAGCGTACAAATGGGTATGCATAAACAAAAAACGTTTTTTTAAATATTACATCTAGCTTTACTTCGATACCCTTTCTCTCAATCTCATCTGATTAGTTAGCACGAAAGATGGCTTATACTGAATGATCAATTTTATAATAAGCAGCAATGTCGTAATTGAAACAGTTGAATAATTTTGGTAAAATTGACATATTTCTGCATTTTGGAAGTGATCATAAATATTTACATTTGATCCCAATGATAGCAATGTCGTTAGACATTTAAAGGAAGGCCTTCCAAATTATTTCTTCTCAAAAAACGAGTTGAAAATACAAGGATAGTGCTGGATTGAAATATATTTAGCCGTAAGAGTACGAATATGACCTATCGTCTAATAAATTATGCCGGAAACTATAAAACTGCACACCTACCAAAAGCTACCAAATTTTTATTGTGCTTTAATGGACAATGAAACTTACGTTAAAACAGAGTACGAGCAACTTCCAGGCAAAAAACTTTTGTCCCCAGTTTTTCCGAATTTATTCGCACGTAATCCTTATGTTTTCGACGTTTTCGCTGTGGAAAACCGCGCGTTAGATGTTCGATAGTTGGTAAAAGTTAATAAAACAGCATACAATGCGTACATTATTTACGTTGCAGCAGTTTAGGTAAACCTAAGCATTTTTGTGATTACTTTAAAACGATTGATGGTTTTGTGTGAGATAAAAATAACATTACTATTTGATCACAAATAAATAATAGTTTTCCTGAAAACTAATTCAAGATCACAAATTTATCACGGCTGAAGAAGACCAAACTATTATTATAAACTCAGATACCCGATACTTATATTTCATAGGGCTTTCTAATATTGTTTGCTAATAACTTTTGCAGATTTATGTATGCACTATTATAATATTTATTGAATTTATTGGTGGGCAGGACAAAAATGTATAAAATGGCTCACTTGGTTACAGTGAGCACTTCGCTTATTTATGAATAAAGCGTTTTATGCGTATGCAAAGGACTCTGTTTCCCGATTTTGTACTAAGAGTTATTAACATTTTTACATTAACGAAGAAACATTTCTTTTATTAAATAATGAGTATACCTAAATACCAAATAAACTGACGGCTAATCCCAAAACGCTAAAATTATATACCATATCTAGTCGGCAGGTTAATGTGTTTCCGGTTTTATGCGTCTCTATATCTATATAAGTTTTACAACAATAACTAACATAATTATTATTTTGTTTTGCAAAGCTGTGTTTATATAATTATAAGTATGTGTGTATATATATATCTAACATATAAGGATATACATACATATATGATCATATATGTACATATGTACGTGCCCAAGTTTATCTTGAAAAAAAATATAAACACAAATAGGTATGTTTGCAAATGAACGCTGATTGTGGCATAAAAGACGATGTCTTGCATATTTTGTTTATCTACCTTATCATATTACGGTATATTGTTATAATCCAAACGTACTTACATACATATTTACTTATATTCAAAGTGTATACTTATATTTACATTCATCAGGTTCTGGTGACAACGGATTGGCATTCACCACAAAAGAGAATCATATCAACTTATTCGCACTGTTTATTTAGCTTTTCGTTCTTCTTTCAGTAGTCAATTCGCTCAAACAACTTCAGACAAAAATGAAATTTGCATTTTGTATCAAACACATACTCATTAAATTTTTTGTCAATTACATGCTTAATCATTTTCCTCTAAAAATTTTAAGTTCCGTCGCAATTCCGCTACATCTCACTGTGTAGTCTGTTTGTATTATTGATTGACACGATTTGACATATTCTGCCCCACGATTTATAATTATATATAGCACTCCTATTAATGTACTTATATGTATACATATGTATGTATATTGAGTATGCACATTTAATGTTCGTTTCACTTGCTCGTTTGCTTTGACTCGTGCGCACTCCAGATAGAACGCGACCTCCACGCAAAAGCGTTGCAAAAACAACTGATTCTCAAAAATGGACGAGAGATTTTTCAGTGCTTCCAATTGTTAATATGATCATCGCCCGCTCTCTGTTCCTAAAACTCTTTGTCTAACCATACTTTGATTAATGTTTTATAAATTTTATTCATTCTCTTATAAAGAGAAATATGTTGAGCAAACCTCTATTTTATGATAATTTCAGTAGTATCACTTGTTACATATTCTAGTGTGTGAATAGTGTATATACATATATTTACATACATATGTATATGTACTTTACTAATGTTTATTTTTATTACCCTACAACTTCATTAGCTTTATTTCACCTGCTGCAAGAATCATTAACGATGAATCGCTAATACAAACCGTTCGTCCTCAATGGCAGAATATCAATAGTAAACAATATCGCCTGCAAGCTATCTAAAGAAATGAGTTTCCAAATAAAAATTTGGATTTTAATTTTATATAAATTACAAGCAACATTAACTAGTGGTTGTTAAGTATCCTAATAACGCAGTACGATTTTATTTGATGTTTTCTATGGTTGGGCATCACTTTTATCATGTCCCAAGAGGACGGTGATACCGTGCTAATTGTCTAAATCAGTCATTTTATAAAAAATTTGAAGATTTTTGGTTTTTGCTCTGAATTCGAAAATACTTATTTCTTGCATACATAGTACTCAATGGTTAATGGTTCAGAGTGATATACGTTGAGACTAATTTCGATAAATGGTATGGGAAATAAAAACGCAATAGTGGTTAATATTTGAAATGTACAATAAATTCCAAATGAATCTTAAAAAAATAGAAGATATTCCCGATTTGCTAGAGAAAACTTCATAAATGTATATTGTTCTGAAAGCATTGAACAAATTTATACTAGTTCTCTACTTTTAAATTACTAACATTCGACTTATTAATTTTTATAGAAACTATTGCATCTGCTCGCATATTATCGTTATAGGAGAGCGTACGTATACATACATATGTAAGTAGTCCAGATAAGGCGGTGTCTCTACATAACAATCCAAAGCAGAAGGGCAAAAACTAACTAAATCAGACCTTCTCGTGCCTCAACTGACGCCACTTACGAGTATGTCGACTTTCCAGTCTCTTAAAGTACAACCACTACTTACAAAACTCGATATAATAACTGAGATTATTGTTTATTTGTTGGTTGGCGAGGAGTCACGCTTTGGTCATATCGGCGCGGTGTTTGGCCACAGCAGTTCAGCGGTCAAGACACTGGTCAATGCACAAAGCCGCTTGCGCATGCGTTGCTGTTACAATTTCAAATGCCAGTAGCATCGGCAAAAGCGAGGTGGCTATTTAGGAATGCCACATCGCCACTCAAGGAATCCAATGAAGAATGTGTATTAAGCAAAAAGAACTGTTCAAATTAAAAGAGAGCTGCAACGGAAGCAAAGTGTGGAGAAGAAGTTGCCCGAGCACTCAACACTACAGAATAGAGTACGAAAAAGACAAAATTAAATCTTCAGATATTTGAACTTGTTTCGACAAGAACAAATTCATATCGGTTGGTTGCACTTATTAGAACTCTTGAAGTTGCAGCGACGCCAGATATCGCCAGTAGCACCAGCAGCAAGTAAGAGTACTAGTTGCCCGCAATTTAAACGCGTTTTTATACGCCTTGTAAATTACATTTTCAGAATTGTTTTGTCTCGTTGTGGTCATGTCGCGCAGATGATATCAAGCTCCGCTGCGCATACTTTCACATATCTGTGCTCATCTACTTGTCTAACGTTATTAAAGTGTTTTTGTTTACCACGTCAGCATAATGGTAAAAGAATAATCAATTAAATGTATGTAATACTACGTACAAAACATTGCGAGAGTTTGGAAATCATTGACTTTAATGATTAATTATACTAGTTTACAGTTATTTTGCGACTGAGAGGTTAAACGCTGTTTTTTGCTAAGTTTGGGTTGCTAAAAATTTCCTAACAAGTAGAATTTTTCCTTCATATTTTTTGAGTATTGTTGTTATTCAATAGCAGTTCGAAATATATTATGTATATTTACATCAGTTTATTTTATAAAAATGAGGAATTCAATACATTGAATATGTATGCTATAGTATAATACATATTTTCAACGGTGTAACTAGTAAGTTTAATATAATCTATACGATCTGATTTCGCCAATATTTGTAGCTAAACTAAAATATGTACTAGAAAATATCTTCAATTACTTTAAAGATATTTTATATATTAAACGATATATATTATATATTTCCACAAAATAACTACCAACAAGTAAGGAAGGTCTAAGTTTGGGTGCAACCGAACATTTTATATACTCTTACAACTTGCAAGAATAAAAGACAGGTACATACTTTAAGGTGTAAAATCAATCATATAAAGTAAATTCAGCCGGCTGTTCGAAATTCCTGATATTAGTTATATAGAGGCTAGTCCAACTTTTCGCTCGAATTTATACATTTTGAGTACAAAGATACTCCGTTATGAATAAAATACCCCGAAGTTCGAACATGTTTATATTAAGTAAATTTGGACTAAGGGAAGTATTAGTCCGATTCAACCAATATTTCCATGTCATAGACTAAAGATATTATTCGTGCAAAATTTTATCCCATTATATTAATTGCTTCCTGATTTATGCACCAGAAACTGAATGAATTAAGTGAAATTTAAAATTGTGCTATATGGGAAGTAGGTGGTTGTTGTTCGATTTCATCCATTTTCCGAATGTCACTTAAATATGTAAGAAGAAATCCACGTACTAAATTTTGTCGAAATCGGTTAGTCGGTTTCCGAGATATGGGATTTCACCAAAAAGTGGGCGGTACCACGCTCGTCTTCCAAGTTTCATACCAGATCCCGCAAAACTCTCCTATTATCTTCATTTATCTGTTTTAAAGTGAAAGAATCCGAGAGAACTCAAAGTGATGTTGTAGAGGAAACAGGCGCGATTGATTATAATTTCGTATATTTTCAGGCCATAACATAAACAGCTTTACTGCGGAATTCAGGATTTTTATTTGCAGAAGGCAACAGAAGCCAGTCAACTTAAAAACGCAGATAATAAGCCAGAAGGGCATACATACATACATATGCACATTAAAAATTAATAACAACGGCATTTTATTTAAGTAGAAACGTTCGTAAATAAATTAAAAAATTAAGTAAAGATATTGTTTACGTTATTCAATAGATACAAACTTCATATTTCGTAAAGTAGTGTAGCCAACTGCTAAACGTCAGTTCCTTGATTTTGATATCTCTACCGACTATAATATGTCGATAGTATTCGATAGCATAACGGTAGATTTAAAATTTCTCGGCTTTAGAGAGTCCAATTATTATTGTTGACTGCGTTACAGTTTTCAGCATTATTCACTACATACTTTGTCAGTAGCAGCCGCAAAGGTTAGACATGTTTTTAAAATAAATAGAACCAATAAAGGACGTCGTTTTACAAGCATAGTTGATATAAAAGCGCAGCACTGAAAGAGCTCAGGTTATCCTAAACATTGAGCTTCAAAAGTTTTTCGACGATTGGAAAAAGCACTTGCATACATAAGTGCATAATATCGAATGGAAACTATTTTCAATGGAATGTAAATACGTAATAGGAGTGAATGATGAAACGCAAATGTTTTGAATCAAAATACACTTAAAAGGGTGACATGTTCTAAAAGTGTAATGTGCTTTACTCATAGCCAATTTTAAAACTTATCCTCATTTAAACTTCATTCTTGAAGATACATATATTTACACACACATTAATTATAGGGTACATATGTATATGTATATGGTATATAAATTATCAGGATGACGAGTTGAAATCCGAGTGTGTACCCCAATAATTGAAAACGTATAAAGAGCCATAACTATTACTTAAATAAAGATACGGAATTTAAGTTTGGCACAACGAATCACATTAAGGAGAGCACCTGTGTGTGCGTGGCTCTAAAAAAGTTTAATGTATATATTTTTAACCATTTTTACGATACTGTGAATATAGGTGAATGGACCTCGCCTATTTTTCATATAACACTATTTCAAATTTCATCTGATTCTTCACTTTCCAGTATGCAAATCAAGCCCTATAAAATGTATCGAATTAAAACTTCGCATGAATAGTGCGTCTAAGGTGTGCCATTTTAGGACCACAACTGTTCCAGACACTAGATACCGAATATGTGGAACCCAGCTTTTAATAGGAAACTTTTATTTACTTAGTCCGAACTTAGCCCTTCCTTACTTGTCTTTTATTTACGTATGTACATGCTTTCATTCAATAACTTCAATTGATGTATTAATATGTTTCAACTATTTTATATGTATAATTGTAAATATTGCGTAATTGGTAGAACTATTGAACTTCAAAATACTTTTAAATCGCTGTTAAAAGTGCTTTGAAGTTACTATGGATGCTACGAGATCATACATAGTACAAAATACAGTTATTGTTGCCAATGCAACTATTCACCAGTAACCTTAGACAACAGGGGTGTATTTTCAGTATTCAAACTTAGGTCTTATAATACAGAGTGGCGCACCAATCGTGCTACAAAATAAATCGTTCACGCTTTGCAGTGACTAAGGTATACATTAATTAATAACTATTTAACGTAGTAAAATTGCATTTCTGAATAAAAAATTAAAACATTATTCCCGGTTTAAGAATAACACCGTGGGGAAATAATCCACGAGATGGAACTTCACCCAGAATGAGTCACAGTGTGGTCCGCAGAATTTAATCAGTCCATTCAATTGATAATTGATGCAACCCCAACTACAACCCTTCAGGACGCAATGAATAATTTTATAATTAGTTGGCGCATATGCAGGACTGAGCCTGGAAATCATTTATGGTCGATAACTTTTAAAAATTATTGATTATATTAAATAAAATAAGATTTAAAAATCTTAAAAGTTTAGTATCAAAATGTTTTTTTTCTTATTAGTTAAAACAGTAACTAACTTAAAAAAATGTTATACTATAACTACACAATTTAAACCTGTCAAAATAAAAGTAATTAAAACTAACATATGTCAAAAAATTAATTATCATCCGAACTTTATATCATGGGAAATTAACCTGTTACAAGATAAAAGATTCCCCAACAAGCATATCACGGAAGAAAATATATTATTTAAGGTATTCAAATATTAATTTTAGTCTATCGAGTCGGCGATAGGAACCAAGACAACCAGTACATTACAGGTTTTGTCCGGAAAGTAATAGGTCTGAGTCGGTTTAAAAAAATTTATTGAACCAATCGTTACAATTCTCTAAGTACTTTCAAAATGGGCCCCTTCTGCGTCGATGCAGCGATGCCAGCGCGATTTCCAATCATTGAAGGCGTTCTTCGGAATAGCCTCGAAGCCGAGGTGCATGCTTATTGCTGCACCTTCAATTTATGGTCGTCAGTGAGCACTTTTGGGACCATCTTCTCGCACACTTGCGCATGTTCAAGTTCTCCGTCACAATTTCATGAACCGCCGATTTTGATAAATTCAACATCTGGGCAATTAATCGAATATTTAGTCTGAGTTGAAAACTTTGCGTACACGAGACACATTGTTGGTGTTTGTCTCCCAGCACGATCTTCATCAGCGCTCTCTTTCCAACCCTCCAAAAGGGCCTGGTGCCACCGAAACATATCACTTCTTGTTAAATCAACATCTGGGTAAGCCTGCTTGATCGCATCAAACGTCTCCGTCGCAGATTTACCGAGTTTCACACAGAATTTAATCTCTGCTCTAACGAACGCTGCATTTTCGGCTTACACCACTCACAAAAACACATCGCTCCAAAATCTTTGTCCTAACTCTCCAAGTGCTCGGAGACAACTGACCAGCCGMTCGTTCGTTAGCTAGGAACGCCCTCTACCGAATCCAGTCGGTGCGCGCACGCTCCAAAGTACAGTCAAGGCGGAAGAAAATCAGTCCCATCACTTTCCGGACAAACCCTGTATACGCAAATTACCCCCAGAACGTATCTACCTATTTTAACTTCCAAATATTCCTTTGTGATGACTGGACTTGTAAGAATGTTTAAATTTCATGTGAACAATGTATACTTAGATGTAATTGTTTTAAAATATGCTTGCTTAGTATTAAGACTTTTAAATCAATTTTTATATTTTAATCACAGGTTAGTATCAGTAAAGTTTTAATACAAAGTTGTTTCATTTTCACGCGCTCAAACCTTTACACAAATAAAGACTTTCCCCGCGAACTTCTTCAATTAGCAAATCGTTCACATACACATCGAACCGTACTCATGGAAATAATAAACTATAAATGTTTGAGTAAGTAGTATATCCGTATCTGACATAAAATCTAAAGAGCTCAAGCTTTCCCCGTTATTTTGAATTAGAAAGCTTTGAGCTTTACTGACAACCGAGAAAATTGCTGCCAACGCGTTTCAATCAAAATGCCCCGAAAACTCTAATATCATTACATTTTAAATTTGAAAAGGACATGACATGCTTTATTTAGTAATTATATTTGGGGTACTCACAACTTGTCATAAAGCATCATAAAATCATAAATTTTTGCACCAGTTTGAAAAATTTGTTGTTGGATTGCATACTAAAATAAGTTTACGCAAATACAACTCTGAACGCTATGTTTTCGGATTCTGATAACTTATAACTTTATGAGACTATGTGCAACCTCTAATTGTAAATATTAAAATTCAATGTTAAATTCACATTGAAAGCACCCAGCATATTAGCGGCATATATATTAGATCGTATAGAAAGTAATGTTTCTGATTTATGAGCCTATTGCGACTATTTTAAATGCAAGTTTTGCTACCACTTAAAATTATTTAAATGTTTTAATAAAATTTATAAATGTTCAGATTTTATTAAAATACTTCCACAATGCTTATGCGGCTTTGCGAATGAGTAGAGTGGATGTAAGTATATAGATTTATATTTGCATTTGAACCAATATATAGTTAATAGTTTCCCGACACCTTTTAATCAAATATTTTTTAATTATTACAAACTCCCTTTCTAGTCGCCTATTGTGAACACATTTGCACAAACCTAGAGTGCCAATGATTATTACTCCAATACTTTACAACAAATTGCTGTATTGTTCCATAAATTCTATTCATACATGACATTTTGGTATATAAGATATAGTATAATCCATTTTCTATTAATCTAAATTTTCGTGATAGAATATTATGTTATATTGGACTATTTTAGTTCAGTAGCTGTCTTCGAATCTTGTAATAAATAAATTATATTCATAAAGTAAAACTTTGTTAATTAATTTCACACTCCGTTTTTTATTATTATTATTTAGTTATTCATATGCAATGGTGTTATTTTATTTAGTTTTAAAATAATATGCACACTTATTGGATCATGTTTTGCAAATACTCGAATGTGTTAATCAAAATATTTTGTATCTGAATTATTAGTGTGCATGTTTATATATAAATGTATTTACCACATCATATACATTCCGTCTTAAATGAAATTAAAGCAGTTAAATAAAGATACATTCATATACTGAAGAATAAATGATATACATATATATGGTCTAAATGTTACAACATTTAATTGTACTTTAAAAGCATGTAATGAACTGTGAGGTAATTATTTATTAGTCATTTAATATCTACATACATATACTATTTTATTTATTTTTTCTTAAAATAAAAAGAAAAAATGAGTACTTAAGAAGTAGGTATATTTTGATTATTAATATCTGTATACTATAATAATGCACTTATATACATTTAGATATATTTTTGGATACACTTTTATGGCATTCAACATTAGTTAACATGTGAAGGAAGGTAGGAAAAACACTTCATTATGATGTATGTAAATATTGAGGATGATCAAAGAAGCATTCTGTTTGAAATGTTGATTCTAAATTACTTTTTAAATAGCGAACTGCTTAATATTTTAAATATTTTTGTTATTTGTGTTTAACATATATTTACAATTACAAGCTTATATATGTATCTAAGAAAGTTTCGGCATTTGTTTTGGAGTTCGTAATTTTGGTCACACCACAAAGCATTTTATTTTTTAAAGCAGGAAATAGGGTTAAAGTAGCATTGACGATATCTGACTTGGCGTTTTGTCTCAGGCATACGGAAAAGTTCGTTCATGCCGCTGCTCCACCCCGGTGTGCGAATATAAGATCTGTTATGAGTAACAAAGAACGGGATTAATAATAATTTATTAAATGAGAAATAATTTATTTGCAATGATATACGTGGGTCTATATTGTGCGATTARCATTTGCAGACGATCAAAAGGAACGGCAGAGTAAGTTGAAGGCACTGGGAGCTCATAGTAGCTATTACGTACTTCGTCGACATCCTGTCCAAAATTATCTAGATCCTGCAATTAAATTATAACACAATACAAATTTCTTCATGTTTTAGAATTTAGTGTATGTATAAGTCATATACTATAATATTATTATTATTACTGGTAATGAACGGTCATCATCTTCCGCAGAACGTTGATTCAAATTTAGTTTCCTTTACTCAAATAACATGAAAATAGCTTTGCTCAGCAATAGTAGCAGAAGCATTAAATGATACTTCTGTCACAAAACGACTCCTCTTAATTGCTCCTCATCCTTTCTAAGACTGCTTATAATTATTGGATTATTCGTAAAATAATATCAAGCTAGAAATACAAATATGAAGCAAAGGAGCAAGGGCTAATTGTAATACACATTGTATTATTTAGTGCAAGTTATTACCGAGTAGTCTTTTCGAGATGCCTCCAAGGCTGAATTTAAAGATAAAGTACAAAAAGTGAATGTCCAAAATTTACAAAGTAGTTTTCTACGTGACAAGACGTGAAACCAAAAATTCCACTTGTACTTTCTAGACGGGAAGATTTCAATGATTGACACCTTTGTAAACTTTATTTTTGAATCACAAAAAAAACCAAAACGGCCGATTTTGACATTATGAAATTATGTCCAATATTTTGTGGGTGTGTACATAAAATTGCCTACATTCCGATCCTCTGGTTGATGTTTTACATCTTAATGTAAATGTTCAGTTGAACCCCGAACTTAGCCCTTTTTTATTTGTTGTATACTATTTCGTTCATGTAGAAATCAACATTAAAGTATTTTTCGAATTACCTGATCGTTGCCGAGTGCATTTTGGGGTCGCGACTCGATTGAATTAATTGTCATCATTAGTATGACATAAAGCATAAAGATGGTTATTATTTTCAACATTTTTCCAATATTTTGCTCTGAAAAAAAAACAACCATTTTTTATATACATATAATTAAAATATAGAATAATGAACACATATTTGCAAATATACATATTTTGGCAAAAACACAATACCCATATTTAATTGACTAGGGTTATACGAAAGTTGTCGTTTTTATTTCGGGATATGGCCATCCTAGTTTTGCAACCTAGCAACTTACAACTTTATCGTAAGGTTTGACATGACAGAACGCTTGCTATATGAGCGCTTTTAGCAGGGGCGGATCCACGGGAGGGGAACTGCGGAGAGCATGGTGAATTCAATTGAGGTTGTAGATTACTCCAAGATGAATTTCGTGAATTTTTACTGTAAAAAAATTTTGTTCACGTTGGATCCCACTCAAATTGTCAATCGCTCTAAAAAAGGCTCGAGTCGGTTGGTCGAGAGAAATGTTATACAAATGCAATAGTTAGGCTTCGAACCCCATCTATGACATCGTAAGAGGGGATGAATCGTGGGTAAGAGGGGATGAATCGTGGGTTTACGCGTATAAGCCCGAAATTAAACAGCAATTCACTGTATGGGTGATTAGCGGAATTCAAAAAAATTCGAATGGTTGTCTGTTTGTGGTTGTCTTTCAAGAAACCAGGAAAATCAACCGCCGCAGACGGACCAACCTTCACCACGACAATTCGAGCTTTCACAAATCGACCGAAACAACTGAACCGTATGACTTCTTTTTATTCTCCTACGAAAGAAGCTAAACTAAAAGTTGAACGTTTTTCGACACGGGAAGAGGCAGTTGATACATTCACATGTTTTGGATACACCTCAATCAGAATAGCAAATGTTCTTCGGTAATTGGTTCAAACGAATACATAAGTGTATAGATCTTAACTGGGAATATTTTTTAAAGACAATAAAGTCATTTTCGGTGATTAACATTAGTTGTTATTCTCTAATCCCGAAATATAAATGTCAAATCTCGTAACTTCCCCCTGCGTATGGTTATACGCACAATATAAGTTATATGTAGGCGTTTACATTATGTACATATACGTGAACATATTACAACATTCGTATACAGAACTCAATAATATTGTACCATTACAATATTACTTAGATAACTTCCGATGATTGCATTGAATGTAATTACCAACGTAGTAAGACATAAAACCGCAAATGTCTTCTTCATACATAACAGAATATTCCTCAAATTATCACTAATGCATTTAAAATTTGCAGTATGACATTTTAATTTAATTTTTTAAGTAAATGCCGTGAAAAAACCTGATTCATGAACAATTATAAATTATCTATATCTGAATTTAGTATTTTTTTTAATAGACATACCTTGAAAATTTTTTTTAATTTTCAGATGATTATATACGTATCTGCATTTTCATTTCCTGAAATCCCAAATAAGAAATAAAAAAATAAAAAAACGAATTCCACTTACTGGATTAAAAAATAAAAACAAAACTAAAAATTTGATTCCCAAGCATGTAATTAAGAATTAAACAAAAAATAAATGTATTTTCATCAAGTGAAGTTTTACGCATCTTATTTATATAAAAAAATAAATCTTTTAATTAATATTTCCAAACATCTTAGATTAAGAATTAGATCGGGATTAAAAATTAAATTTTGAATTATTTTACAATTCTTTAAGCAAAGCAAATCACATAGAAGTGTATAATCAAAAAGCATTTACGTCTGCAAAGCAACAATGCTGCTGCTCGATTGAAACGTAATATTTTTCTCACAGGTAGCAAGATTCATTTCCGCAAATCGTGCCAGACTAGTGTCAGGGCTGGAAATGGCGTATGAATACAGAGCAATAGCATTGAAAGGAATAAAAAGTTTAATTGCAATTCTGCAACACGATTTCGTATTTGCCACAAACAATACGTTAAGGTATCAATGTTGCAACGCTTCAGCAATAGAAGAATGAATAACATGTAGCTAAAAATTAAAATATGTATATGTTTTACAGTATAAGAAATGTTTGAAATAGTTTTGGATAATGGCTTCTTTTTCAAATTACTTCACCCATTAATATAAATATAATAACAAACTTATGCAATCGAAAAACTTTATAGCAGCGAAAATATTTGTATACAATTTAAATAATACATATAAGGAAATTAGTTCTATAAAAGTTCCTTAAAATGTACTTATAAAGATCTATTTTAATTAGCCGACATTTAAATCCTTCTAGTATGAAGTCGAATAGATCGAACAGGTACTATACTTTACCATCATAAATTCCTCATTAAATCAATTACATAAACTGGTTGCGTGTATGCAAAATGGAAATAATGAAAGTAGGACATTGTAAATATACATGCATATGTACCACATATGTACATATACTACATGTACATTTACGACCGCGGCTTATTCTTAGTTATTAAGAGTATATTTGTGTATTAGAGGATGAAGAATGTATGCATATCTTCAATCAAAAGCCCGCTGTCGCAAACCTGGCAAAATTAATTTCACACTCCGCTTTAACAAGAATTATAAGTATTTTGGCATGCAAACCACGCTGAAGGAAAGAGCAACTTACAACTTTTTAGCTTACACCGATTGAATCAATGCATATTACTAATTTAATAAATTTACCGATATTTTAACCTTTTTTCAATACTTTTTAGCTTTAGCTGAAAAACAGTTATTACTATTACCTAATTAATGAAGTAATTTAAAAATTAAATTCCAACATTAAACTTATTTTAAAATCTTTCAAAAAAATAAACGGAAATAACAAGCCGAATGATTTATTGCCCCAAAAGTATTTTATTACTCAAATCAAAGAAAATTTTGTACTTTTTTACTAATGGCGTTTGCAAACATTAGGTTATCGTCGCCTACGACAACTTTTGAAACAAATTCTCAAATTTTTTCATCTTGGCACAGTGAAAGTGTCAAATTTCATTGTCATTACAATTTTATTTTTACCCATATACATATATGTATGTATATATACATCTATTTACTGTCATAACATGCAAATTTATTGTGGCTGTTAAATGCTTACCATTTAACTTACTAGAAAAGCTTTATTTCAAACAAAAACGCATTCATAAGTATGGGAGCATGTATACACAATAAGTATGAATATGGTGCTATTACATCTATTGAAATGTAAATATTTTTATGTATTTATTAAAAAAAAAGAAAACTAGTAAATTTGTTTAGTAATTAAAAATTTTTGTTTTCTCCATGTATATACTAACCTACTTTTAATATGTTATTAACTTAAAAGATTTAACTCAGACAATTATATTAATTATTATTTGTACAATCTTCTCACGGTTTTATTGCCATTTAAAATCAAGTGGTGAGTGTCGTACCAAATTCCTTTTTTATTGTGCAAAATTGAAAAAGATTGTGTCTTAACTTCATTGTATGTAGTATATATGTTGATTACTGTGTTGTTGAAGTATTGTTGCTTTAGTCTCCAATTCAAAACTGCTCGCTGCTCAAATGCAGTTAACGACAATAAATTCAGGCACATACCTACGCATAAACACGTATAGTGCCCATAATTTTTGATATCAAATTTCAAATTAACTTGCAAATGTTATTTATCAGACCAATAAACATGTCCTGATTATGAGGGTTTTATTTGATGTACTTATGTTCGCTTACTCTTTGTTGAACGATAATTACTGCTATATCATAGCGGAAGTATAACAATTATAGACAATATTTATACTTTGAACACTTTGCTTTTTTATTTCTAAAAGTTTTATTTACATATGTTATGTTCTAAAAACACTAGTCATATGATGTCAAAGTTGCTATGCTAATACCAAACCATACTTATGCGTTTCTTGTGGGATAAACAGGTATTCACCCACAAGTAAAACAACATATAAATACTCATGAATGTGTAAGTATTGCGTTGAATTAGGAACATACGATTTTATGACAACCAACTAATCCAATTTTATTGCATAGGATTCCATTCATATTCCCATACTGATAAATTGGGACGCATGTGATAGTAAAATATTAGATAATGGGTTCAACAGGAAACAAAAAAAAAATCCAAATGCCGGTGATTTGTCCGTTAGTTGCATTGCAGTACAAAATTTTAAATTGCAAAATAAATGTCTGTATGTAACACACTGAAAAGTTCATACATACTATACTATGTCTCTACAAAGTTTGAAAGCACCAAAATCCGAATCCCATAAACAAGTACGCAAGTTTCTTTAAAACTCTCATTCCGTTATATTTTATACTCAATTAAGACATTTCACGTTTCATTGATAATTTGTGTGTATTTACACATTTAATTCGCCAAAATCAATGCCAATGAAATTAAAGTTGGAACTAAGTTGAAAATCATTACATTTGATAGATAAGCAATGAGAAATGTTTTGAGTTTTTATAGTTATTTAAAAGTGTGGTGGTACTGATACATTATCTCCCACAGGCTTCCTCTCCATGCAAATAAATTTACAAAATTAAATAGTTACAAAAACTGATTGAGTTTATGTTGTAACTCAAAATTAATTGGAAACATTTCTAAAATATAAAATTTTAAATCAGAATAGTACTATTATTAAAAATATAACATCAAATAATAATTACTTCCAAAGATTTCTGAAAAACTATGCAATGGTAAACTTAGAGTATATATCCAGCTAAAACGGTTATATTTACCCTTGACATATTGAAACACGGTTTTTAAATTTTGTACAATAAAGTTAAAATATACATACTCTTCATAGTAGCCTTTCCAAATGCAATTTGATTTTCTATTTTTTAAGCATTAACATTAAATGCATGGCGATATACTAAAGTAATAGATTAGTTGGCTATTCGCATCGCTTAGTCGGTAAAATAAGCCATTTTACACTGTCTACACCTCACATATGTATATGAACTTGATTATTTGTAGTTAAAAAAAATTAAATTAAAAATTATAGATGTACATGAGTACGAAAAATACATGAAGCAAATACATTGATTATTATTTTGAAAGCAAATTCAAATGAAGAAAAGGCAGAAGAACTTTTATTTTATATACACTATTTTTTGGATTGTAAGTAATGTTAAAAGATATA
>NW_017535586.1:8579-36552 GCF_001853355.1 Bactrocera latifrons | reverse complement strand
TATGCCACACTTACCTTACAGAATGTATAGTTATTACAATTTGTTTACAAATTTAATACGATTAAAACAATTAAACTTTGTTTTAGCAGAAATCACTTTTCTATCTAGCGTTGAATATTCAACACCTCAACTTTATGCCTAGAATTTTTTCTTTATATTGCTGTTCACACTGTTAACTATGCTGGCAATCTGACGCAGTATCAATCGCTACCTAGCTTTTTATACAGAATAGCTCGAAAAGTCGGTTAGCTTACATGCGCACCCGCAACATTCACGTCAACATTAACGATGTCTGCATAAATGTGTAGCATGGCCGATAAATCCATCGTAGTCGAAATGCAAAAGCAACACTTAATATGAAAGATACCAGCAGGAACAATCGGCAACTCGATGTAATCACCTCGAACTCGATTCATTATCATTTCCTACTAGATTGGAGTATAGTATATAATTATGTGTGACACTGTTAATAGGGTTGTAAAACCTGTATTTGTATGTGTAATGGACATGCATCCTCTTCTTATAAGCTGAAAATATGAAGTGTAAATACATTCATTTATATGTACGAGTGTGTGTTGTTGCAACTTTTATTGGAAACATGTTGCTTTGACTTTGTTCTGTGTTGGGAGTAACGAATACTTAGTAGCTTGATACCTGTTGCGTGTACTTCTTTCCTGTCAATAAAAATGTTAACTGAAACACAATGTTGTAATGATTGCACCAAAATTTTCAATAAATAAATTAATCACCTAAATATAAATTTTTCGTCAATTACGGATATGAATTGCCTCTGACCTATGTTCTCAATTTATAATATAATATATCAACACCTGCTGTTTCCCAAACTTATTATATTAATTTGAACTCTCGCAATATATTGCTACAGAGTATACTAGTTTTTTCATCTAACAGTTGTTTGTATAACCTAAGGATAGTCAATACATAGGGATATACATATATATAAATTATCACCTTGGCAAGAAGTGTTTAAATCAGGGTGACTGCCTGTCCGCCCGTCTTACCGTGCCAACAATAACATAAATAAAAGTTGAGTTATCCTGATGAAATTTGCTATATATGTTCTTCGGAAATCAAGGCAGATCGGTATTGCAGATGGGCGTAATCGAACCACCACAAAACGCCATTAAACGAAGTCCTATAAAGTGCAATACTTAAGCACTTAATTAGGATGCATGACTGTAATAGTACAGTACAGAGGATCGGAATATCGAGGGACGTCTGTTGGCTACAAATTTTTTAAGGTAGGCCATGCCCAAAAATTGGTAAAATCGAGTGAATACTTTCCGTACACATACCCAATAAAAATAATTCGAACTTCCGATTGAGATAATACCTCAACTATCGGTCAATATGATTTCTGTGATTTCAATAATTTCTGGAAATAGTCTCTAGGTAATAACAGCGTATCTCCTTTCCTGTGATTGTAAATAATGTTTGCAATACTCGAAAATCCCATCACTTTATTATGCGAGAGTAAAACATCTTCGGTTACACCCGAACTTAGGTCTTCCTTATGTATATGTATATACATATGTACATATGATATATTACGTCACATAATTAATCGCTTTCAAACAAAAACAGATCAAATGGATTTATAAACAATTAAGGAAAGTAGGTTTGGGTTCAACTAAAGAGTTAAAGTTCTGTAAACTATTTTTACGCCTCTGTCTTAACTATAATATATAACTAGGTAATTTCATCATTATTGTTAGGTATTGCGAACTATGAATCCGTTCAGACAACAAATATAATTGAAAAAAAAATTGTGTATATGATTATGCAAAAGTTAATAATTTTAATATCTACTGAGTGATTAGTAAGTGTGTTCAGTATTAAAAAAAGTCACTTGAAATGCTTCTTTGAAACAAAAAAAAAATTGATAAATGCAAATGAGACATTATTGCAAATTCGTGGAAACGGCGCCGCTTTGTCCCTGTTTTTTTTAATTGTCTTGTAACAAACAAGTTTACTACTATATTAAGTTTTATTATTTTGAAATATGACATCATAAACTTATCTAAACTATTTAATTTTTACAGAATTAGAACTTTGTTGTTGGTTTATTAGTACAAAGTTCTGTTGGAGAAGCTACCTTAAAGAGAGGAACTACAAGTTTCCCCCCCTATAACAGATGATAACAATTCAAAACTAGTGGAGGAATTCAATGAGAACAATTGAGTAAATTAGGTACAACTCCTTTGATTTATACCTTAAAATAACTCTGACATAGGTATATTTTAAATGTTTAAGTACATCAATCAATAATTTCAATAATTTAAGTTTAAATTACATCAAACATTGCATTATAATAAATAAAAAAATTAATGGTAATAAAAACGATTGTTTTATTAGACAAAAACAAGCAATGCCCTTTTATCTATTACATATCAAAAACATGTTACAATAATACCATTGCCTTTTCATTTGAGGATACTTATACTTATAATATATCATCAATTATTGATATTTTATAAGTATATACTCTACTAGACTAGGCGAAGGAGTTTGGTGGGTGGTCCTATGTTATGCAATGTCCAATGACAACAATATGTTATTGTGACTATATTTTTTTCATATGTTTGGAACACTTCGGTCACTAGTGTTAGTTACAACGTACTTAACTTAAACTGTATATATAGTATATATGAATGTACGCATATGTACCTATATATGTCTATATGCCTAAATTCACTTAACCATCTATTCGAGGTTTGAGCCAGCATGGCAATAAAATATATATTTTTATGTTCAATTATGACTTATTAGTTAGATATCTGACCGTCAATATAACTACTCCTCGTCTTCTACCATTACTGAAAATTCATAAGTACTTTACAACCACAAGTGTATTGCAAACTTTGCATCATTATGCAAGGACCGCTTCAAAGAACTCGTAGAATAAAAGTGATGTCACGTTTACTTGTTGTGTTTGTAAAAAGAAAAGAATGTCCTTTTCTACTAAGAATTTGTATTATACATACATACATTTACTCTAAGAAATATACATTACGGATATATTCTTGTACATTTGTATGTATCTTAACACATTAACAACGATGTTCGAATGTTGTTATCAATGGCGACTCCTCTTTATGGCTGAGGAATACATTAAAAAGTTTTATTGGTTCATATAGTTAAGCATCAAGAGGAAAGCAACATTCCATGTTAGTCTATGAATTACAATATTTAATATGTAAATACTCCTGTGGATAAATTTACTATTAGAAACTTTGTGTATAACAATTCAAAGCATTACACCGTACACATGTTCTTACGATCGCTTTTAGCTTAAAAATGGAGTAATGGTATTATGTTGAAAACAATTAAAAAAAAAAAAAACGAAGTATTACAGCACAAATGCAAAAGATTCCGTACTAGAATTGCAGAAAATATATCCTAAAATGAAAATGTCTTGGATACAAGCACTTGCTTCCGATCGATCAGTTTGTATGTATGGTAGCTATATGCTATAGTTATCCAATCTACAAATTTTCTTTGGAGATTGCATCATTACCTTAGGCAATAACCTATGCCCAATTACGGAAAGATCTTGTCGAATACAAATTTTCCATACAAGCACTTGTGTACAATTGTTCAGTTTGTGTTCAGCTTTATGCATATTGACCCGGCCTGAATAAAAGTTGAAAATTGCACCCTCGGCTTAAATAATAAAAAATATTTGCAGGCAAGCTTGATCCTCTCATTGATTTTGTAAGGCAGCAACATGCTTTAATGCGAAAAAAGACGTGTGCAAAATTTCAAATCGATATCTCAAAAACTGAGCAACTATCTCTATATATACATACAACGGACAAACGGACGAATAAACAGACGAACATGTATAAATCGGTCAGGTGATTATTTATATTTTATAGATCCTCTCCTAGAAAGATACCAAGAAAAATAAAAGCGTGAGAACGAGCTTAAGCAACGGGCAAATATAAAAGGACATTAAAAACCATTAGTATTTTCGTTATTTCATAAGTTAATTTTCTTATATTTTCAAACGCCCCTTGAAGTTTTATCCTAAAGTCGGATTTAACGTAAACAAGCTCTTTTTAATTTAAGCCATGTTCAAAACATTTTACTTTTCCATGTATTAAATATGGGATTTTTCGATCTATTGCAATAACTTTTTTTATATCCAAACAAGCAAATCTACAACTTTGAAAAATAGATACTCTAACACGAATTTTCCCGACCTAATAAAAAAATTATAATGATTTTTATCTGAGAATTTCTTTAAACTTTTTTTTTATGTACATAACTTTTTTCACATAACTTTTAAATATATGCTTTTATGTAAAAATCATTACAACTTTTTTAGAGAACGACAGGAAAATTGTGTAGTAGTTTAGTTTCCTCGTGTAGATAATTAAAGTAATTTTTTTGCCCACGCTTTGCCTACGATAAGTAGATAAATACATACTTAGGCAACAAACAGAATGAAAGTCATAAATTAATCAAAAGAGAAGCCACACAAACAATTTTTTTACAAATAAATTTATTATAACATGAATAGAAATAGGTGTCACATCTATATCCTAAAATATATTATAATTTATAAGGGTTGCACATACTTGCTTATTTTCTGCAAAAATCATTATGGAAAATATGATGAACGTATGTAATTTATGGAAATGTTGAGTTAATTCGTCACAATTCCGTACATATTTATTCATAAATATTTATAAGCAGTGATCCTTAATGGTACGTTGGAATAAATTTGGAATTACCAGAATATGTATTTGTATAATGGTTTCTCATTTAAGCATGGGAATGTGCATGTGTAGGTACGTATATGTATAAGAAAAATGTGTACGTATACATTTACAATGTTATATGCGTACTACATATGTATATATTCATATTTATAACATTCGAATATATGCCTTTTCAAATACATATATTTCACATTTTAACTATTTGTAGCACTTTTACTTTTAGAAGCAGCTTACTGCATTGAAATAACAACGCCAGTATATACGTCCTGTATTCCCCATTCCGTTTCGACCAATAATACCATTTAAATCACCAGAATCGTCATCTCTTGCCGCAGCACCCGTAAGCATCGCTACATCTTCGACGTTGCCAAGGTTTCCTCCCAAATCCAAGTTATTGCTTCCTCTTCTCTGAAAGCTCTTTGCCATTAACTGAAAATTTCTCACACACATGCCCAAATCTCAATGCAATTATGCTTTAATTACCCAACTTACAGTTTCACCAGTGGCACGATTTATGGAATTTAAATCTTTAAAATCGTAATCCATCACAACTGAAGGATCATCATCGCTGTACATATGATTACCATTGATTTGCTCATAATCATCATCATTATTAGGATTAATATCCCCTTTCATGTTGGCGTTTTTATCGTTCTGTTCTGCATAAAAATCGCTTATTTTACGACGTTCTTTTTCTAGAGCATGATGCAAAGCAACCATGAGTCGGTCTAACAAAAGAGCAGCTCGCTTAGGTACTACCATCTAAAAAAGTAAATTTAACCTTTGACGTATAAGTAATTGGTAATTTTGGTATAGGTATGTTACAGTCAACTACATGCAGAAGCAGAGTAAAGTTTCATTAAATATTGCTATGTATGTATATATGTATGTACATACATATGTACCTTGTAAACAGTAGAGCTTTAACATAAAAATGTTTATGAATGTATGCAATGTTTTAAATCTTCATTTTCATTCAGAACAATTGACAATAGAACCTCATTGGTGCGATAGTAAAGATAATAACTTAGTATTTGCTTTGACAACATCGGATAATGGTCAATGATTAAGTTACTTTTATGTGAAAATATTTGGAGAGACTCTTATCCAATTACTGGGAAGACTAATTTCAATTGTATCAAAGCGTACATGTAATGGTTTGATCTAGACATGCTTATTGGAGTGACAACGGCTATCTTCATTATTATCACTAGCAATAACTCACCGGATACTCATCATAACTGGCTTCGACGCGATCATCAAGACTAAAAATTTCCTCAGGCTGACCACTACCAATACGTCGTTTGTTGTTGGCAATTTGACTGTCTTCGATATCACCCTTGCTAGTATTGCTAATTACTCTCTTCTCAGTAGCGGCAATACTGTTCGTTTTGCCGCCTGTTGAATGTGCCGCGTTTATTAGATAGTTTGCGTCATCACTATTTTGTGTTAGATGATTTGCTGATATATGACAACACATACGTAAGTCGACATATTGCAGCAGTACGAATGCAATTAAAAGGAAAGCATATTGTTTTTGCGGTGTTCCAACGGAGACTTGGATATTGGAATAATAACGTTCACGTAAAATTGAAAATACATGAAAAAATGTCTGTTGTCCTATATTACTCTTAATTTTCAACATATATACTTTCAATGTTTTATGATGCATTTCCAATCATTTATTAGTTCAGTATGTATATCAGAAATATGGTTTCAAAAACTAAAGAAATTTCACGTCAAAAATTATGATGAAGAAAGGATATATAACACTAATTCGATTACAATATTAAATAGAGGAGACCTCTAACAGTTTGTCCAGTACTTTCCATAAATATTTTATATTTACTTTCGAAGTTTTACAACAACTGTTTCAGGATTTTTTTAATCCATCTGTTTGAATGGTAATATTTAGTTGCACTGGTGCTACAACGACTTTGGTCCTGTCTTTTTATAGTAGAACTTCTTTACTATGTTTGTGTATCCTATGCATATATATTTACACATATCGGAAGTACATATGTATTTACTTTGCATTCTTATTTTTATGGTCATTAAAACATGTTTTTTCCATAGCAGCTTCTTAAGTCATTGTCACATCAAACAGAGAAATGCTTTTTCAAAATTATCCGTCTTTTCGATATATACATATATTTTTTGCTTATAAATCATCATGTTTCTGTGGTTGTTATAATTAATAATGTATCCGATGCAGTATGCTGTAATACATATGTACATATGTATATGTATTTACATTCATGCATACATGTGTGTGCGAGTTGGTTTCAACTGGGTTGTAATAGTAAGGACTTAACATCAAAAAAACAAAAAACATTTTACAACGTATTCTGAGCGCCTTAAGCGTTTGGAAAAAAGCGCTGTGGCTTTTCGTCTTGTTAACGTGCGAGACCATTTTCAATAAGTGCATACATTTTTCTACTTATTGTCAATATGAGTCCGCACATTAAATACAATATAAGTAATACAAATATGAACCCTGTATCAAGTCCACTAGTAATAAACGACTTTGCAACTAGTATGAACAAATGGGTCGAGCGAAACATTGTTCAAAGAAAGCAAGATTGTACGTTCAAAATTTTGCTAGGAAAGGGTCACGCGAAAAGGCAAACATACATATGTGGGAAAAGAGGCCGCGCACGAAAAACGACGACGAAAGTTATCAAAAATTTGCAAGATTGTGGATGCGCGGTCAGTTCGTTGAAACCTTCAAGAACGACAAGACCACGAATTCTGGAGAAAAACTCTTTGTCCCGAAAGGTAGCAATGCTGAGCAAATTTTTCAAATTAGTACCATTGATGATTCTAAAAATAAGATTAGAAAATTGTTATATAATTGGTATGAATCTAATGATTTCCTTTATAGTTTAATTTTATATTTGTGGACGTACACCTGATATATTTCTTGACTAATTTGAATCCTCACTGTAGATATTTATATATGGTATATATGTTCGTGCTCGTTTGTATGTTTAAAAACGGTCGTTAACACCGACTACCATCCGACTTCAGTTTAAACTTAATATTATTCACTCTTGTTATTACCAGCAATAACTTTTTAATTTTTTCTTGATTTTTATTAGAACATTTTAATATGATTTTCAGGGTATGAAATCAACCGGAATGTCGGAAATCACAATATTGAGCATACTGATGCTAGAGAAATACAGACCTTCATTTATTTTTGATATTGTGGTAAACAAAAGTATGTTAGACAACATATTATATTTCCACGCAATTGTTATAAGACACCTTACACTTTGATAATAGACTTGGTCATAATAATAAAGTCGACTACCCTTAAGACACATTTTAAAATAAATGAATGAAATTCATCCTAAATAAGAGATCGATGTCCCGAAAAGTAAAACACTTGAATTATGAAATTAAAATTGTTAAGGTAAATTAAATAATTTCGTACTGTGAAATACATCTTTAACATATGATATGAGAATTTACCGGAATATTTCACAATTTTCTATTTTATATGGGGTTTAAAACTTCCAATGAATTACCAAATGAATAAAAAACTTTGCAGAGATTCGTGATTTTAAAACCCGACTTGTGAATATTATCAATCTTTAATTGAGGTATTGATCAGATGAAACTAATTTGAAATTTTGGCTTTTCGATTTGATTGACGGTTTATGTAAATTGGGCGAATTTGTGGTTTGATATGATAATAATATTTTATAAATTATATAACGTTATACGCATCTCTCCTTCAACAACGAATATAACAATAGTAATGCACAAATCGCGCTAATCATATCTCATCTATAAACAAATGGTATGTAAACAAACCTAATCGACAGAGTATCTGTTGTTATATCTGATCCCATCAAAATATGTAAATACCAACTCAAACAATAAATGTCCTGTAATTAAGCTAGAAAAAATCGCAGCATCCCTGTTCGTTTCTTTGAGCATGCGCTCGAACAAAATTTTATTTACCAGATTAAAGGAAACGTCAGAAAGAGAACTCAAAGGCTCGGCATTAAATAAAGTAAATTTTAGTTAAAATTAAGTAAAATATTGTCAATAAAGGAGAAATGCAGGCATCCCATTACGATAAAAATAAACTAAAATACCACGATGCGAGCTATGAGTAAGCAAATTATCAGTAAATGCAAAAAATTATTTATTCGTAATACTAGCATTTCCTTTTGTGTGACAAGAAAAATAATGGTACTAAGAAAAAAATCATATACATTCATATATTTGTATGCATTAACACTAACTTTCGGGAATTAGTAAGTTTATGCCTTCTAAAAATAAGTATATGTAATAACTATTTATCAAATATTATATTTAAGGAAAGGCAAAAATATAAGATGGATTATGAGAAAGTATTCATAAAATTTCCGTGCTTATTCTAATTTTACTTAAAAATTATTATTGTCTAGTGGCGGTGAATTACTGGAAAATGATGTGTTTATATTTATGTTGAATGGTCTTTCTTGCTACACATCTTTATTTTATATATACATATATTATAACTACCTTTTCTTTGACTCATTGTACTCATTGTATATACGAGATGTTTAATATTTGTTATTTTTATTTTTATTTTTATTTTTTATAGGCGAAAATATCTGTTGGACCCGAAATATATGATGAAACGAGATCTCCAACACTATTACCGGTACTATCACAGCTCGGACAAAGGTCGATTTAATTGTAAAAAAATCATATTTATTATATTGTGTGTATGTATTTTTGGATATCTATTCGTGGATTACAATATTCGTACAAAAATCATTAAATTTCGGGATCGTTTCGAATTTATAGCTCGAATTGAATCACAGTATAACGTTAGCCAAACCTATTTTGTAAACACTCCAGGTTGCCGCATTCCACATTTTGAAGTGACCAACTATCGATTAATGCAATATATGGGATTACCACCAAATCTGACTTGCAAGAAAGCTATAACCCGAGCAAGCGAGGTAGGTTCACGTGTTTGGTGGACCATAACCGACGAAGAATTAATGTTTTATTATAAAATAAACGATACCAGAAACATCAATTGCAACTATAGTCCGCTAAAACACCACTACAAAATTTCAACTAGTACATTCGGTGATGTAGTTCCATTCAAGTTGCTTTTCAACCAGTCTATTGAAATCGCACCCGAAATAGAATTTATACGAGTTCGTTGCTCAGAAAAACATAGACAATATTTTTATGAAGACTACCACTTTTTTGCTGTAAATAAAACACAACCAAGAACGAATTATTTTGCGAAAAGTGAGAAAAATAAAATTAATAGAAGGGTAAGAAGAGTTAAAAAAAAAGAAAACTTCAGTGACTACTTACATGAAAGGGATGATGATATAAATGAGTCTACACAGCAGCTTTCTATAATGATTTTAGGAATTGACAGTGTATCACATTTAAACTCTTTACGATATATGAAGCGTACTGTCGATTACATTCGAAAGCGCTTAAATTATGTTGAGTTTTGGGGTTTTAATAAAGTG
Source organism: Bactrocera latifrons (assembly GCF_001853355.1). Taxonomy (NCBI): domain Eukaryota; kingdom Metazoa; phylum Arthropoda; class Insecta; order Diptera; family Tephritidae; genus Bactrocera; species Bactrocera latifrons. Next base: position 26,303 of record NW_017535586.1, on the reverse strand, counting down.
GGTGACAACGCCTATTCCAATCTAATTCCACTTCTTACTGGCCTCGCTGCAGATGAGTTGAAATTATCTTGTACGCGGGCAAAAAAATTACACTTCACTGAATGTCCATTTATATGGAAACGATTCAAAGATGCAGGATATATGACTTCGTTTCTTGAAGATGTCGCTCGAACCAGCCTTTTCAGTATGGACACAATTTTCAGTCATCCCCCCACCGACTATTATATACGCCCCGTTGTTATGGAAATGGAGAATCATATTGGTTATTATTACTCCGTTAGCGTTAATTTATGTATGGGAGGAAGACGCACAATTGATTTGGTACTCGAAATGATCCAAAAGCTGAATCCATTCCTTCAAAAAGAAAATTTCTTTTCATTCTTTTGGCTTGCGTCCATGACTCACGACTTTATATATATGCCAAAATTACTGGATAATGATTTTGTTAATTTATTTGAGCATTTCCAAGAAACTGGGATTTTGAATAAGACAATAATTCTTCTGACAAGCGATCAGGGCTTACGCTGGGGCTCATTTCATGGAACATACCAAGGTATGATGGAAGAACGACAACCCTTACTCATAGCCATTTATCCGTCATGGTTCAAACAAAGGTATGCCGAAGCTGTTGCTAATTTGGAAATCAATGCCAAACGATTAATAACTGCCTATGATGTATATGCGACATTTTTGGATCTACTTAATTTACATAATTTGCAACCATCAACGTTAAAGGCCCGCTCTAAAGAGCTCCATGATTTTGATACTATTCCTAGAGGTATTAGTTTATTTCTTCCTGTACCTGAGACCCGCACTTGTGAAAACGCGGGTATTGCTTCGTACTGGTGCACATGCTATCAACGAACCGAAATGCCAACGAATGATGTACGGGTGCAGGAAGCGGCCCGTTATGTGGTCAAATTAATCAACGAACAATTGAAACCGTATCCACAATGCAGGATACTTTATTTAAACTCTATACTGGATGCAGTTTTGTTGGCACCCCATTATAATATTATCAAAGAAGTTAAGGATGATTATGCTAATGACATTTATTTAAGATTGCAAACTAAACCTGGATTGGCAGTATTTGAGTCAACGGTACGTATATCAGGGTATACAAAGAGGCTTACAGGCTCTATAACAAGGCTTAATTTATACGGAAGTCAAAGCTATTGTATAAATATAGATACACTTAAAATGTATTGCTATTGTCATAGATAAAAAGCATTTGCAATAAAACTACCATCAAATATCTCAAAAGCTACTTAAAATAAGCAACAAAAACATTACTTCTGTTTGAAAAGAGATTAAGAAATAATTAAACATAAGCATCTACTTAAATAAATACACATATGAACGAATCAATATATACCTATCTAATTTTTAAAAATGGGTTTATAGCACTTGAAAGCATTTTATTTTTAAAAACAAACAAGTAGTTATTTAATATTTTCAAATTTAACAACTTTTAAATTAAACGAAAATCTAATTATTCATCACCGCTATAGTAAAAGGTATGGGAAACTTTTACCGCGTTAAAATAACTGATTTATGACGCTATATACATATCGTCACCTAAAATGCAAATTAACGTATCATCAAAAAATTCTCGAAATTCAGTATCTTATTGATTACGATTCACTACTTCAAATTACATACATAATATTACATATGTCCAACATTTTCAGGCTTTGCGCTCATATATGAACCAGTTTAAACCAATATTAAAATTTTTTTTCACTCTTGTTCCATTTTATTGCATGTTTCATTCACGCCACTGTAAATTTTCGAAAATGTTGTTATTATTATTTTGCATTTTAAGTGACGATATGTATGTTGAGAAAATGTTGAATAACGATCATTACAATAAATGTATACGTACAAATACATATGTATATGCGTATGTATGGACCAAAAATAGTAATAGAAATTTCTTCGATATCATTTGACTGTGATATAATAATACATACTCTCACAGCAGTTATCTGGGAAATACAAAAAAAAAATATTAGTATGCGTAGTGCATAAATTTATAAATTTTATTAAAATATTTTTCGCAAAATCTATTGGAATCCTCATCAGCAATTCATAACGTTTTTTTAAACTTGCCCATGGTTTTTTATATAACGGGTGTTAAAAATCTTAATATTTGTATTGCAAGATATTCGTGCCCATCAAATCAAAGTATGATTTAGTTCTTCTTCTAAGGTATTGTTAGCAAATTAAAATCTTCGACTCAGAGTTTTTCATGAATAATCATCAATGTTCAATACGTAGTACATTGCAATCGACCTGCAACATTTATAGTAACATAAGTTTATGTATAAGTGAGTTTAAGTAGGTAAAATCTTGAACACACTATAATAACAGTACCATAAAGCGATGGAAGAGGAAGATATATTAAAATCGATGGACCTGGAGCTATCGTTAGAAAATTTCGATGAAAAGTAACTTACCAAAAACAAAACTGGTTGGTAGATAATTATTATGTCGAGAACTATCATTCACCTCTTATTTCAGGGTTTCTGACTAACGCAACGTTTATCTCTTGAATTGAATAGTTCACTTTAAAACAAGCTTTTCACTTACAGGGTTAACGAGCGTTTTAATTTTATTGGTCAGCTAATACAAATAAAATCAGATGATTTCGAAATTTCTTGTGAAACTAAACCCAAACACGTAGAAGCGTCCTTAGAGAATCTATCCACTCAAAACTTTTGCAAATCTTTATACAAAAGCGAAGAGAAATCAAAATGCATTTTTTGGGTGATAAACCAATACGAATACATTGTAAATAACCCAAAAATCATCAAAATGGAAACAGAAAATTCCTGAGAAAAAGAAAATACAACTGATTTAGACATTATGCACACAAATAGAAAATATATTTTCATCGGTTGAAATCTAAGGAAATAACCAATTTAATCATAAACTAAAATTTCAAAAGCCTATTTAATTTTTTCGCGTGGTAAATTTATTGTTATTATTTTTAAGACTTCAAATCGACAAAGCTTATGATGAAGCTAATGATAAGGTCCGTAAGATAAGATCAAGAAGATATCTGTCAAACTGATAAAGTACATCAACAGCCAATCTAATCCAAACTCAATTAGAGAATGAGTCATTCTACAACGGAGAAAGAAAGAAGTTAACCAAAAAAAAAAATTATTTATCATCGCTAACATGCATATCTAACTCTTTGACTATTTTAATATATAGCAGCTCACGCATAATCGACAATGTGCAGTTCTTATTAAAGTGAACTATAGTGAACTGTACAGAGCTTCGGTCATTTCGTATTGAAAATTAAAGAAACAGTGTAGTATGATAAAATGTATATTTTAGTATTATTTTTTTGTAAAAAAAAAACGTGGAATCATCAAAAAATCCTAAATGCAAATGTCTATTCTTCACAGTCGTAACAAAAAATGAAAATACAGTTACAAAAAAAAAATGTGTTAAAACACAAATACATACTCTACTTAATACTTATAAATAAATGATTGGAGTTCTATAAAATGTACAGAATACGTCACTTTAAGAAACTATTTTAAGTTTTTAATTTATTTGCATTTTTCAAAAATTCTCTTTCAACGAAATTTAGTTAGGATTGATGACCATTTAATTGATATACATATAAGTTAATATTTTTGTAGGCAGAAACAAAAATTGCTGGTGATGTTATTTTAGCTTATGAAGTGGGGACATAAAGTGTGGATTAAAATTGATCCATATATGTTTGAACAGCTTTCATTAGCATACGCACGTTGCTGCATTGTTGATTTTTAGGATTGTTAACCAAAAATATTTGGCAATTACGGAATAATTCTTGCAATACTTTTGGTGCATGTTCACGCGTAATTGAATCCATTGGATTAATAGCGAGTAAAGCATCAGCTAAATAACTGAAAGAACAATATGATTATTATTTTTTTAGAAGGTTATGAAAGTTTTTACGACTCACTTTTGCTTTAATTCATTGTGATTACTCATGTCGGCCGATATCTGTTGAATAAGCGATAATAAAACTTTCTGTTCCAAACGGCAATCTGGTGTAAAGACTGCGGTATGGTCAGCGTTTTTGAGGGTATATTCTACTAAGTTCAAATCATTTGCAAGTAGGGCTTGATGAAATGCTTTATTGAATTGTCCTTGATGGAGCAATAGTTTTATAGTGTCTTTCGCATCATACATCGGAGCTGGTGTATTAGTTTGAGAACGAATCGCAGTTGTTTGATTTTCAAAACATCTCCTTATCTATAGACACAGTAAACAATTGTTATTATATACATGCACATATATATATGTATATTTCAATGAGATAAAAGAATTACCTCAGAACGAATAGTTTCATGTATTTGTCGGGATAAAATTATTTCTAGTCCTTTTACATCCTTTCTTGTCTCAAGCAGGGCTTCTGTCACAGTATTGCGATGCTTGAGTAATATGGAATCCAAATGCTGACGAAAGCCCGAAAATTTATTAAGCACCTCTTCTGTAGAGTCTTGCATAGGTTGTAAATGTTGCAGATAGTTATCAAACTGTTCCATAACTGTTAAAAATTGCATTACATTTCTAATTTAATTTGAAAATATTTGCAACATACATTCTTTTATTCCAACACAAAAGGCATCGTGCAGTTGTTTGAACATGTGTTGAGATGACTTTTCATAAGCAGGTATTAACGAACTGGACATAGATTCAATAAATGCAGCTTCTAAACTACCCTGTATACCCACCAAAACGGATTTACCAATAGTATCAATTATGTTCTAAAAAAATATAATTTAATATGTTTGCTAATCTCATAAATTTCTTTATCATTAGTACTTTGCTTTTACAAATTTGCGAAATATTTTCATTCAGCATTAAATCAAATGTGTTTAGCTTCTGACTGACATCTATTTGTAATTGCTGTTGCACATGATCAATTTTTGCAGATAACATCGGTACTAACTGACGCTGAATTTCAATATTAATAACTTTTGATACAACTTCGCCAAAGTGTGTCAAAATATATTGATTCGTAATCTGAATAAAACTGTCACGTAACTCTCTATTTTGTTGATCTCTGTTGATTAAAATCATGTTGAAATTAGTGTTAAGTTTAAGAGTCAAACATAATAGTTAACAAACCGTCCGGCCATAAATGCAGATAACTTTTTTTTGTGTTCATTTTCATATCGCTTTAGATATTGTTCCATTAGTTTAGATAGTTGCATTTCAAGTTTAAATGAAAATTCAGACATACTCTTTGTGGATGTCATTGGATTGGCCTTCCTCATGCTACTCACTTCAGCTTGTAAATGGTTTATTTGCACTGACTGAATTTTAACAAGTTCTAATAACAAAGAAAAATAAAAACGTTTTAATCTGGAACGTTTTTATTTGATTAATAATACCAATTAACTGATTCATTTTTCCGTTTAACTCCATCATATCTGTGTTGCTTTCAATCGCTTTACCTTCCGAATTGTTATTGCTACCGCTGGAAGTACTAGTAAGAGTAGAGGCACCGACATTATTATTAAGTATATTTGATGAAGCATTTACTGCCTGCGAAATTAAACTAGCCGCATTTTGTAGCTCAGTTGATTGCTTTGGTGTAGCCTTATGGGGATCTGATCCTGTAGGCCAATTCGGGATACTGGTCGTTGAATGGCATTTAGGAGCAATCAATTCTACGCATACTAAAATTATTTATAGAACTTTAAATATCTTGTTAGAAATTATACCTGTCTTATCAATTTCGGTAGACTTTGTTTGATTATCCACCTTTTTTGTACTATCAGTCTCTTCAAGCAATTCATCATCGCCACTTTCATTTTCTTGTAAAGACATTATTTCTTGGACCTCTCGGCTGGGACTAGAACCCCCGCTGGCTACATTGTCAACGTTACGACCGGAATTGTGACTGATTACTATTGATTTCGAAATTCAAGTGTTTATTACAATAACTTCAATTTGTAATTATATATACCTTAGCCCAATTACGCTCATCTTACCACTTCATTTACTTTCAACGCTACACTTCGCACTATGTAAAAAAATAGTTTATGGAAGAATAGAAACTCTTGTCTTTAATAAATTACATGCTTTTAACCATGAATTAATTCACAAAATTATAAAATATAGAAGGAATTTTAAAATTTATCAGTACAATTTTTATTAGTAAATACACATTTCAATATTTACTAAATAGGCTGAAGGAAGTGGTAGAATGTTCTTGAACGAAAGTTTTAATTTGTCTCATTACCTATGAACTTTTTCTGTGGATCTAAAGATTGTTTCAATTGCAATTTTTGATGTTCTTTGTCTTCGATTATTTTGTTATTTACCAAGTTCAAAATATTTATACTTTCTGCTTTTGGGGCTGGCGTTTGTCCCGCTACACCAGCTAACATTAAAATCGTATTCAACACTTCTGAACTAACACAATCAGAGGTTTTTTTATCTAAAAAAATATATTCAATGTAATTTATTTTTAATTAAACAAAAAAATAATTTTCTCAATTCTATACAGAAGAAAATAAATAATATTACCTAATTGATCTATCTTACCATTTAAATTAGCACTGAATGCATCCGGTGTCATAAGATTTATTTTTGTAAAACTTGTTTTGCTTGATTGAGGAGACGCAGAACAAGACCTATTATAAGTTACGTCGTCCATTATTGCAGAAGTTGCTGCTCCAGCAACAACTGAAGAAGGGGTAGCTGTTTGAATATTTATTTTATTAGTAGCGTTAGTTGATGGAATTGCAGCAATACCGAGTATTGATTCCAAAGAATTGGTCTCGTTATAATTTTTATGTTTTACAACCTCTTCATCTACTTGTTCAGTTTTTATAATATTGTGTTTTATATTATTCGAATTCGTACTATTTGTATAACCGATTGCACCACCTTTTACATCACCTGCACTGTTAATGCAACTTCTTACACTATCTAAAAGAGATGAATCTTGGGAAGCGCTTACTCCATCACTATCATCGGATAAAGTGCTCCGCACTTCTGTATTTTCAGTAACAGATGGCTGATATAATATACGACATTCCTGCATGCTCTTCGATTGTACGATAAACATTCGCACTACTACACAATATGTAGAATTAGTCTCTTCATCGTAGTCATCAAAATCTTCGCACATATAGTTATCGTTTCCACATTTATATCGTCTTACAGCCGCGTCGACTATTGAAAATGATAGAATTCCAGAACTCAGTGGAAACTCAGATATGCTCTTTATATATACAAGATGACGTAAATTTTTCGACTGAGATTTGGAACTGCCAACACTACTACTGCTACTAATGCTGATATTTGCCAAATTATTGTTACTCTCACTATCAGATCCTTTAGCTAATGATATATTACTGTTATTTACAATTTGCATGATGTAACAAGTACGTGTGTCTAGACTCGAAATAACCAAATAGGAAGATGTTCGATCAATCTCGGCAATAAAACGTGGTAATTTTGTTTCTTCAGACTCTGTGGTAAAGTTAAGTGATTGTAGGCACTCCCAAGTACTGCAATCCCACACTTTAAATTCCGTATTATTACCAGCACCTGTGATAGCATATTTCCAATAAGTTCTGCAAAAGTTTAAATACAGTTGTCAATACCTTAGTGTGAAAATTGTTACAATAACCTACCCGTTAAATCGAATAAAGATAAAAGCAAGTTAATAATGTATTAATATTTAACAACAATGACAAATGGTCGATGAAAATATAACTCAGTAATAAGAAATGAAAGCTCCAATTTATGTAAAGGTGAACCTTTTGTTTAATAACCCTCATGGTCATACCGATTATCTAATTATTTCATCACATCCTAAATTCATATTTATGTTAACTCTTATACAAATAAAACATTTGTATATAATCTTATCTTGAATATAATCCTTTATTTTATTTTGTTAATCAAATTTTCTCTAAGGCACAAATAAAAAATGACAGAACCACAGAGTGGTGTAATTTGTAGAGTTTGCTCATAATATGGGGAAACTGTTCCTCTATGACATCGATGTCAAAGGACCGTATTAATAAAGATTAATCGATTCGCACGACAGCCGGTTCTACGTACCGGAATTGACTCGGATTTTATCCGACCAAGGGCTTTTTTTCGGCGATCTTACCCCGTTTGGATCGGTGAGTACTAGTAAAGAATAATAGATAGATATCGTTCCCACGACCGGGACAAGGACTATTAATTTACCAGGATTCTGCCGCTACAATAACAAAAACATCACAAACAGTAACGATATTAGAAAGAATAATAGTTTTCCAACAAATTCAGAACATTAGAGCAGCAAAATTTGTGTAGCAAATGAACTAAAGCAATGAGGGTTAAATATTGGTAACAGTAGCTAGTAACAACAAATGTTGTCCGTCTTGTAGGGACGTTACTTATAACCATATTTACGAACTGGACGAAGGAGTATACACTTGATCTTAATATTGCAGTCGATGGCGTAAAAATTCCGACTGTCAATAACCCTAAGATTTTAGGCGTAACTTTCGATAGTCTCTGCTCCTTCTCTCCACATACGACCACGATTATAGCCAAGGTACAGAGCCGCAAAAAAATCCTCAAGTCGCTAGCCGGCAGCACATGGGGAAAAGACAAAGAAACGTTGTTGGCAACTTACAAGGCTATCGGCCGGCCGGTCTTTAACTACGCAGCACCAATATGGTCGTCAATAACCCTAAGATTTTAGGCGTAACCTTCGATAGTCTCTGCTCCTTCTCTCCACATACGACCACGATTATAGCCAAGGTACAAAGCCGCAAAAAAATCCTCAAGTCGCTAGCCGGCAGCCCATGGGGAAAAGACAAAGAAACGTTGTTGGCAACTTAACTACGCAGCACCAATATGGTCGACTGCAGTGGTACGCAGATGAGGAAACTCCAGACCTGACAGAATACAGCACTCCGAACCACGACGGTAAGCCTCTTAATGTCTCCCATCGAACACCTACATAGTGAGACGCTAATACTCAGTTAAGGAACATAATGAACGCCTCTCCAAGCAGTTCCTGCTAGGATGTTTTCGTAGAAACCATCCTTGCAGCCATCTGCTTGGAGCGGAACCGCCTCCTAGGAGCATCAAGAGGTCATTGCTCGACCACGTCGACGACGTTGAACAGTACGCCGACCGGACCTCAGACGCAACAGACTTTCAACAGGCACTGACCGTCATTTACAGTGGAGCCATCAACACCTTCACCGACTCCCTTCCCGTGAATGGCGTTCTTGGAGGCAAACCACCACCTATTGCAGACAAAGAGCTCGAGTTGCCGCGAGAAACGCTAGTGACCCTAGCGCAACTTTTTTTGGATATTGTATACCTAACGTACATATGTCCTGCATGCAACGAGTTTCCGCATGACACTGGCCACCTCTTTGGATGCCCTACTAACCCCAATCATCTAACACGCTTTTTCCTTTGGTCCGACCCCGTCGAAACAGCACGTTCCCTGATCCTCCCGCCCCCTTACCTCCCAACGGGGATTGATAACTGTTAAAACAACCACACGCGCTATTTATGTTTAAAATAAATATGTTTGTATATATAGCCGTAAAAGATAGACATACACCATCGCGAAGTTTCTATAGACCTTTTCAATGAGTACAATACTTAGTACATTATTTTGATAAATCTCGTAGGGTTCAGCCTGCGTTTGCACTTAAGTGTAAAAAATTTAATTATTTACATCACATTAGAAAACTCAAAAAATAACCAAATTTCGCCACCATTTAATGGCTGTTATTATACATATGTCAATCACTCTAAATATTTAAAAAAAAAAAAACCGTATCGGAATCCGTTGTTTTAAAGATTTAAACATACATAGCGCATAGGATATTTTATACGTTCTTTTAAATTCATGGTAACCAGGTTTTGTAAAGCATATTTTTAAAAAGTAAATTAAGTTTTAGTAAATCATATAATACTAAAAAGATAAACAAAATGGGTTCTATGCATATAAAATATATCCTCTAGTTTCAGCAATATCAAATATAAATATCACAATACTTACTCGGAAACATTCCTAGTTAAATTGTCCAAGAAAAAGAAAGAGGAAATAGGTTTCCCATTATGGGGACTCCACTGATGTAAACAACGAGGCTCCTTGTCGTGCATATAAACTTGATAGAAACGGATGACACCATCAATACTGGCAACGCCTAAAGTTGATCCATCAGGAGAAAGGGCTACCCAACTTACGGTACTCAATTCATCGTAGACTTTAAGATAACCCATCGAAATATCATTTGGATGTATAACGCCCATCTGTATTATTTTTAAATGGAGAAATCTATAAATATATGTTTTATTTACTTTAATATATTAAACTCTTACTCCATATTCCGTTATTATAACATTTATATTAAAACATTGCAACGTCGAACCCCTCGCCCACACAATTAATTGACTATCTTCATCATCTTCACCGGGAACATCAATAAAAGGACACCATGATATTTTGTCAAATTTTGGTGTATAATTTGCCAATGGATCCTCTATTTTGACAACCAAACTGCATTGTAAATTGTCATCGACAAGGTCTATTTTATGTATATATAGAGCATTCATATCAATTGAAGCTAGTATACGTTCTCTTTCTATATGAGCAAATTGTAAATCAAGGACTTCACCGGACATTCCCTTGATGAGAGCTCGCAATACCGTCTGAGCTTTTACAACACGAACCATACCTTCCACACGCGATACTTTGTTATTAACTAAATTTTTTTTTTTTTTTGTATATAAAAAATAAATATATGTTTATATTTATATATATATATTAATTATTTCAAATATGAATACCGTTTATGACATAGGCAATATGTTTTCCGTCCATATGTACCGCTATTAAATGACCAGGATAGTTCTTCAATTCCCACTTGTAATCCACAATGTTCTTTAGTTTGACTTTTGAAGAACCATGGTCATGATTGCCAGGACTGACCACAATATTTACATTTTTTGTTGCGATTTCGTAGCTATATTGAATATCATCCGCTTTAAAATTGCTTTAAGATTGTAGAAAAAATATCATTAAATTTGTTTTCGTTAATGTTTCTGAATTAATTACATGATGCTACAATTGGAAACTGCATCACTTGATATTCCCTCTGACGTAGGATTGTCAGCTTTTTCCCCCATATATTTGGTGCTCATTTTAATTCCCTTGGTCCGACTTATTGAAGGAAGGTATGAATTTGAATAACAACGTCCTCGAAATCGTTGTAAAGAATTCTTTAAAAGCGCAATTATTGTGATCACCGATATTAACATTTACATATAAAAGCGGCGGTTTTTAAATAACACTAGTTGGGATTTTTTTAATATATATAAAAATTATGTCTACAGCTTAATATCAGCTTGAGATTACTGAAAGTTTCATAGACAATGAAGTGGACGCAAGGATTTTTATCAAGGATTCATGTTTTATCCACTTTTCGTTTTTACTTTAAATTTCTTAAGTTGATACTATGTTTTCAATTACAAAACAAGAATTACAAAACAGATTGCCTATACTTTTGAGCCTGTAATCACTATCTAAGTAGATGTTCACAAAAGAAATTTTACCAACGCTAATGGTATTGCCGACAGTTGGGAAAAAAAGTATGAACTATAATAAAAGAAAACGTCAAAAGTAGAATGCAGAGTTGCACTTCATGTTCATGTTTGGTTTACGCTTACTCTACAACACGTCTGGTTAACAGATGTAAAAAATTATATATTAATATAATATATACTAAGTTTTCGGAAATTTTCTTCACAAAATGATCAAGATTAGTGAAATAGAAAATTTAAAAATAATGATATTTACAAGTAAATATTTGTATTCATTAAAAATTTGGCTGTTGGTTGAAACTGATATAAACTTCAAAAACATTTCTCTATAAAATAAGCTATCTTAATAGGCTAAAGCAGTCACATTATTTTTACATACAGATACCTAAATATAGTAGTTGTCGTCAGAAATGTTGCCCCGGTTCAGTAACTGAAATGGAGTAAATATGTATTAGTAACACAAAGACAAAAAAATTAACGAAAAAACTATTTCCTAAGGCTAAATTCGAGGAATTGATGACCTTTATATCTTACAATCAATTGAGAAAATTTCTCCAACATATACTCTAATTGATTTTTATTAATTTAGAAATCAAAATTTGTCTCTTAATTTTAATAAATGATCCATGGCCTTTATTGATTTACATATGTATTACTAATAACATATTAAATTTATGATCTGACTTAAATTGTAATTTTTTTTATATTTAAAGGTTATAATCGTGTATAAACCTTTATAATCAATCACATATATCCAACTGTAAAACAGCTAAATAGCTTTTATATATAGTTCAATTAGTTTACTTACTAAAGTTTAATATGTAATATAAATATTTTATAATTAATATTTTAATGTATTTCCTTCATGGTATAAGAATGATCTATTTGGAATTCGGAATGAATAAGTATACATTTTTGTTATGGTATTAGTTATTTTACTTAGTAAATTATATAACAATTTTAATATATTTAAATAGCATGTCTATGGTGCTTATTTCTTATACCTACACAACTGACAAAACTAAAAGTGAATAGCAATATATATATATACTTGTATACATATATTTACATACCGTCATTTAAAATAAAAAACAATGTATCATCAAAAAAAATTTAAAAATAGCTTTTTTATTTTTTAACTACATCAAATGAAAACTTTTACGCTATATTTTAAGTATCAGTTATCAGATTATAACCCATTTATAACCAAAATTCAATTTTTGTTTCAATACGAGTAGTTTCTGTTTACCATCGCTTCTTCGTTCTCCCGAAATAAAGGTTGGGAGAGCCTATTTTTTTAAATACAGTAAGTTTAAGCTTCGGCCATCATATGCTAGTTATGGCAAGCCATTTCTTATTATAATTTTCCACTCTGTATATAAATTTACTAAAATATTCGAAAAAATACTGCAAACTTAACTGAATATCTCTTAGTCCCATTTTTATATAACATATAGCATAATTGTATATATAACATAATTGTATGTTTTATTTTATTATTGCTGAAATTATAATTATTTTAGAATTATAAAATTTAAAACTTAATGAGAGGGAAATTTAAAATAAATATAACACCAGAGTTTTTCATTCTTTCTAATGAGCTTAAACATTTGAATGTATTCCAGAGTTGCCTGACGCACCAGAAAGATTAGCAGATACTGGTTCAGAAGTGGATGAATTTGTTAGCGCTCCTATTTGTGTTTGCTGATGATTGCAGTTTCTTATTGAAAAGTCGGTTAATGCAATCGCTTCCATTTTAACTCGTAGTTCTTCTTTCCGGGTCTGTACAGAGAGTAATTCATCACTTAAATCGTTGCACAAACGCAACAAGATATTATTTTGCTCGCGAAGGTGCCTCAACACATCACCCATACAGTTATCCTGCCTAAATGACACATGTTTTAAAGTCTCGCTAATAGCATTGATACGTTCTTCATACAAGTCTGCATTTGGTAATGAGTTAACTAATTGTAAATGCTGTGTCGTTACGGCATTACCGATTGCTCCAAATGATTTAGATATTGGAGGGAGCGGCTGACTTTGTTGTATTCTATTATTCAGTTGTATAGGCGATTGTGAACTCCGTGGTGTATTTGGTTTTCTATACACTTCAAACGCAGAAACCCTTTGATTGGACTGTTGCAATGAGACACGTGTTGGGGGCATTGCAATAGTGGATAGTGATGATAATGTTTGCTGCGATTGCGGTAAAGAATACTGTTGTTGATCAGAGTCTGCGTCTTTCTATAAAAATATATAATATATTTAAAATAAAATATTACTTTGTAAAACTAATTTTTCGTACCAAATCATTATTATAAAATTGTGTGAAATCAGCAAAACCAGTAGAGGTCTGTAGATCAAAACTTGCCTGTGCTGTAATCTAAAAAAAAAATTATATGACAATGAAACATCAAACTATTATAAATCTAAATGTATACAGTTAGCAAATGTAATTAATAGTGCATTTAGTTTACCTCTGTCTGTTGATAACCCGATGTAGAAATTTTAAATTTGTTTAAATCCAAACTACTACTCCGGCCATGCCGATGGGGTCGCGGCGGTGGTAATGGAGGAGGATCGTTTTTATTTTGTAATAATTGTTGCTTTTGGCCGCTATTGACTACTTCGATGTCATCTCCGTTACCAGCGGAAAGAACTATGCTCGTAAAAGAATTGCTTGAGATTCCAGAGTTACTGCTTATACATGGCTCCCTTTGGGGTGGTGGAGGTAAGGCTCCAATATTTTTTGTTAATAATTTTTTTGCTTGAGGACGCTGTATAGCTCTTAAATCATTAGCTTGGAGAGACTCCCTATTATGTATTACAATATTTCCTGGGTTATTGTTGTTGGGATTTGATGGCATTGTAGTTGTAGAAGCAGCTGACATTTGTTTAGGACTTGTGTTTTTATTATATGGCAATTCGTGGACGTCCTGATTAACAGTTTCAGTGGCAACTATTGCATTTCCAGAAAGTGTACCTGCTAAATACCATATTTCAGAATTGATCATTATAATGAATTAATTTTTAATATTAAAGTAAAAAAATATACTACCAACTGGGGTGACTCGTAAAGGTACAGGATGCAATATTTGTGGGTCTGACACCACAGCTTGTGCAGTTCGCTGCATATCAAAATTTACTGGTTTGGGACCAGGACTGGATACATTTGATGTTGGAGATTCCGTAAACTTAGTCCATTGAGATGGTGGTATATCCTTATTTATATATAATAATGTAAATAAATTTTAAATAACTTAATCCTTTATTATTATATTTACCGTGGGAGCCCATAAATTTCGATCTTTTGTTTTATCTAAACCTGATTCAACTGTCAAGTTAGGGAGTGTGGTGCTTGACTCAACAATTGGGGAATTAGATATACTGCGATTCTTTACTGGAGGAGCTAACGATGGAGGTGTTAATGATGGCTGATTCCCTTGCCTGGATCCATTACTCGCCTATTAATTTATATAATTAAATATTTTTTGAAAGCATGGTCTTGTTCTTACTTGTGATGATGTTGACAAAGTGCTAATATCCATTCCATTTTTATCGCTAATTATTCGTTTCACAGTACTTGCTTGTGCTGCAATTACCGTATTATCAGTTTTGTCTTCTTCCTCATCATCATTTAAATGTAACAGATCAGCTTCGGGTGGTTCCAGTGTTAATTTGGCACTAAGCCGTGAGCCAAATTGCAGTATAGTTGGATGTAAACAAGATGGTAGTATGGCTGGCAAAGGTATGTTATTACGTCTCAGTACAACTAAATGCATAGCGGCAGTAAATTCAGCCAAACTCAAAGCACCATCACGTGATACGTCGCATAACTGCCAAATATGTTTCAATTCTTCAACTGGTATCCTTGATTTTTCGAAAAAAACCCTGCAAATATTTCTTTCAAAACATATTATCTTCACTTTTAAACTTTGAAATAATTTTACCTCGCTACCTGGCCGGAAATAAAACCCTTATTGTCAAGTTGTACTGATTTAAATTGTTTATAGTAATAATCGCGTTGCTCTGGTGTTATTTGGTATACACTTTCTAAATCATTTTCATCCTCACTACTATGACGATCTGAAGATTCTTCTTCTGTACCCAGTAACTGTCGATGTTCGTCTCCCAACAAACCTTGCCATAATGTTTCTTTTGCCCATTGACGATCTGTCACACTATTTGTTGGAGTGGGACTATCACTGTTTGTACTCCATGCTTCTGGTGAACCCCTGAGACGAAGCTACCGTTCGAAAAAAATGGCAAGTTGTAAAAATATTATTATTATTTTTTAAACTAATCACGGGATTTTCAATGTACAACATTTAATACATTTTACAGGAAATAATTCATAAATTCTTCTTCACCGTACTTATACGATATTTTCGAAAATTAATGTGCAACTATATAGATCTTCCATTCTCATTTAGAATATTTTTTAGTCTTTTGCGCATACGAAACATGATTATGTCTTTCTTTGTTACAAATGTATACGATATTACTTACAGTTTCATGGCCACTGCTTCCACTCTCATCTGCCCGATTGGCGCTATCCCCCTCATTCGACTCATTGTGATCAATTTCAGAATCAGTGCTTACCACGTCTCTGTTTGCTATAGCTTTCTGTAAAGTATTACCTCCACAGGATTCAACCATCCAGTCTTTTTGTTTTTGAGGTAATGAATTTTTCCGCTCAGAGACTGGAGGCGGTGGAATTATGTTTGACTCATTTGTAGACTGGTGTATTCTTGAGCCACTTGCAATAAAATCGGTAGCAATATTACTTGGCGAATCTTTCCAGCTGAAACGTGGTAATGGCAAATGAAGATCTGAAGTAATGATCTCTTGCCTCAGTTGTAATCCTGCTTGAAATGCAGCAATAAGTTTTAAGCACGAATAAAATTGTGCTCGAGACATATGTATAGCTGATGGAGGTATACCGACGAGTGCAGTTATCTAATTAAAAAAAAGGATTTTTTTTTACTTTTAGCAAATAGAAATTAAGAAAGAAAGTATTTTATTTAATTTTAAATACCTCTAAAATTTTATCATTTTGCAAATTCGCTGAACGATACAGTTCCATAGCCTTTAATATTGATATTTTACCAACTTTTTCCACGTCACAACAAAGAAACAAATCGCTAAAGTAGCGCGATTCAGTTTCACTAAGGTGAACTTCCATTATACAATTATCTCCTTATTACTTGCTGCAATTAGTGTAGGATCGCTGCAAACAAAATTTTGAACAATTTTAATTAATTAACTCTTTTTAACTTATCAAATATGTTACCACTCTCGACTACGTCACGATAATTTATCAAAATATCCTTTCTAGTAGTTCTCCTCCCTACTATACTTTTACTTTAAAGGCGTAAATCTTACTTAATACTTGTAAAATAAAAGGATTTTAGATTCTATTAATTTGAGAACAAAGCGAATAGTTTAAAATAACCAATTGTTTTCTTCGTTGGAATTGTGCAAATTATAAATCTTTTTTCTTGTTATATTTTCACACGATGAACTGTCAATTTATGACACTTTTAATAGCAATGAACTTTTTATTACGTCCGTGTTGCCAGATAATGCTAGAGGTATTTTTTTTACATTCACTATCTATTTATTTATGCATATTATCAAAAGCTCAAAATTTTAGTTATTACAAAAAATCTTTCAAGTAGCAAAGCAAATTATTAGTAAAAGAAATATTTAAGAATTTATAAGAAAAGATCCATTTAATATATAAAAATTCCAACAAAGTTATTGCCGTTGCATGACCATTAGATATCAGAGGTATTCGCTTGCTCTCGCAAAACTCTTGCACGGTGCAAGAATTTCACATATTTCTTCTTGGTGCACCGACACAACAACAAACACACGCAGAAAACTATTTGCAATGGCTGTAAAATATGTCAGACCAAAACCCATGTATATTCCCGCGCAATGTCACGCAAAAATATAATTGCAACAGGCATGTATTGCATTGTATAGTTGAAAATACTCCCATTCAGTATGAAGTACATACACATATATTTAATTAGATAAGTAATTTAAAATTAAAAGTAAATTCTAAAAGAGTATATAAGGCTTACAAATTTAAAAATAAAATTAGAATGAAATATTTCTCAT
>NW_017535586.1:4313-5768 GCF_001853355.1 Bactrocera latifrons | reverse complement strand
GATAGCCAGCCATTTGCTAAGGCGACGAAGCGCTTAATGGACTTTATTAATAAAGTAACTTACATACATACATATATGGTATATATACATATGTGTACATTAAATAAACAATTGAAGCAACACCACAAAACATATACATATATGAACTCAAATTACATTAAATATATTTTTCCTTTTAAAAAAATCAATATATCGATCTCAGTAAGAAACCTAGATAATTTACCAAAAATCTTTACTTGACACATGTATAATCTGTTACAACAGTTCGTTTTTTGTACGTGCTTAATAGAGAACAATTCATTAGATTGCACGTTTATACTAAATTATTAACTATTTCAAACAAAACACGTTCAATTTCAGAAGGTATCAAACCTTGCAAACTCTAGCTCTACTATCTAGAAGCTTCTAATTTGTGAGCGTCGACTGTACTGCAAAATATGAATTCTTTTCTAATGGTTCGCCTGAATATAGATAGAAACATGCCAGTGGTCTTCTTTATAAAGCCATATTGAAAAAAACTTCAGAAAGCTTAATTCCACAGAGATTACGAAGCGGTGCAGAAATCCTCAAGCGTTCACTATCCGCAGGCAAACAAGTGTATGAAAGTGTACCAGAAGATTTTCCTGTGCACCAACCCATCGAAAAATATAGTTAAAGCAATCAGCAGGGGAAGCAACTTAATTAAGCAAATGACATTCCCGTGCCAATAAACAAACTGTGGGCTGCTTTTGCTACTGCTAAGCTTTTGGGGACTACAGTAGCAAGTATTGACATTTCTGCCGAATTTAAATTACCAGGTGTCGTTGCATTCTTAACATCCAAAGATATTCCAGGAAATAATATAATTAGTGGCGATGAATTCATGTTTTTCTTGGAAAACGAACAACTATTTCTTAGCGGTGCAATATCACTTAAATGGTTAGAAATAATACAAACTGCTTACAATCAACACATTAGTTTAATTGTAAGCGAAGATTGTAAGTGTAAGTGTTTGAGCTTTAGACCTTGTTGAAGTGGAAGTCGACATACTTAGCCGAAATTATCATCTTCCTCGTGTGGATATCTTGGAAGATGCAGCTGAGAGTGTGAATCCAAATGTAGATATTGGACAATTTGAAGGAGCATTTATGATGGGTCTCGGCTATTGGACGTCCGAAGAAATAGTTGTCGATGAAAATACTGGGTAACTGAAGACGAACCGATAGATTTTCGCATTGAGATGTTTAGCGGCAATCCAAATGTATCTGGCTTTATGCGATCTGAAGGTGTTATTTGTTAATTTGTACCTAATCATATATGGTTTTTTTATACTCTCGCAACAAAGTTGCTGTTGTTTTCGAGATATGTACAAAAAAGTTAGTAGGGGGTGGGGCCACACCCACTTTTCCAAAAAAAATTACGTCCAAATATGCCCCTCCCTAATGCGATCCTTTGTGCCAAATTTCACTTTAATAT
>NW_017535586.1:0-2118 GCF_001853355.1 Bactrocera latifrons | reverse complement strand
TCCGACTCTTTTAGTTTTAGGACTTACAAACAACCGTTATGTGAACAAAACTATAATACTCTCTTTAGCAACTTTGTTGCGAGAGTATAAATATATGAGAACAGGTGAATGACTCTCAGCGTCACCGTAGGCAATGCAGGCAAATGCACTGAGTGGAGCGCCGTTATTTGTGTTATGCAGGCATCAACATGTTTCATTAATAAAGAAGTGCGTATCAGAGTTGGACAAAATTGTAACATATACATATAAATAAATAAGTAATTTTAGTGCGATTAAAAGTTAAAATTTGAAAGTGATAAATAAGTGATGTGAATGTATGGACAGAGTTCAATACTCAACCAAATTTAGATTGTAGCAAAGATTTGTATATATGTATGTGAAAAGCATCATTTTCAAAATTTCGTATAAAATAGTGAAAAGAAAGTGCAAAAAGTAGTTGGAAAAGCTCTAAATTGTGAAACAACATTGAACGTTCAATGACCATTTTCTTTAACTGTTAAGAAAAGTGTTGTGATGCAAAAATAAAAATAGTGCAGCGAATTAATACCAGAAAATACTACCGGGAAATGCTGTTGACTATAACGAATAACAAATTCATAGGTGAGTCTTTCACATGCTATCTTGTCTTTAAATCTTCACAAATTATAATTTCCATGCGATTATTCAACAACTTTTGACAATACATATTTTAATGTAAATGCGCAGCTTTTATACGCTCTATCATAGAAAGCAGCTAAGAAGTCCAGCCAGAATACATAAAAACATTGACAAGGTGCAACCAAAGAACGTAAAACGATATACGTTCTCTGTACATATTTCACTAGTTGAAACTTTTACTTAAACTTTGCATACATTAAGGCGCACCTTTTTATTGAGCTACTTCGCTCAAATATTCTAATTATAACTGGGAAATGTTGCAAACATGCTAATAATAAAAATTAAAAAAGCGTATTAAAAAGTAAAGTGAACAAAAGTAATAAAATGAACGAAGTAGAAAGTTTCGTAATGCCCGGAACAAAGTGGGAGGGTGATCTTCAGCATTACAGTTGGCAATGCAATTTGTACCCCCACTTAAGATGCCAATTTCCTAAAATATTTCGAAACAAAATCTTTTTAATGTATGTATTTTATTCTGCATATATACATATGTATGTATTTCTGCGGATACAAAATCAATGCCAAGAATTTTTAAAATAAGTTTCTTAAATGCAATAAACCTCCATATAATATTATTTATAACTAAATATTCAGTACCTAGCTTTTTATATGTACAAACTTTAGCCGTTTCAAAGATAAAAGAAAATAAACCTATTAAAAGACAATGCCAACCAACCATTTTGAAACTACTTTGTCGTCAAACATATGATTTCAAAACTGTCGTTATCTTCTATTATATGAGGGTTGATAGAAATTGTAGACACGAATTTCAACAGGAATACGAATGAATAATTCAAATTTTCATTTGTTGTGTCTATTAATAGATAAAATAAAAAAATATATAAATTTAAATGATATTTACAGAGCAAAGCATATGAAATATATGTTATTATATGAAAATATGAATTCTTTCGCCGTGAAATGAATTCTCATTAAAGAGTGACGAACTAGCTATACTTCTCAACCGTTTTCTGTCACACTACGTATAGAAGCTGTGCACATTAAACATTTTGAAAGTCTCTAGAATATAGTTAATTTGTTTGTGGATAGGATCGTAGAGTAGGTAGAATAGGCAGAGGGAATCAAAAATCAATTCAGAGTGCTTTGAAAGTGTAAATTTAAATGACAAAGATAAGAAACATGCGATAACGAATATAGAGGAGATGTCAGTAGATAAATTTGGTTGGGTGGGTTGAGGGATCAAATATAATATACTTACACGTAGAAGGGACGGCGCACACACAGGCATGCGGCAGAACGCTAGAGCGTTATTCCTCATTTTTTGTGAACGCTAATGCCAAGCCCCTGGTGGGGATAGAGGGGAGCTTGAGGGCTTTCCAGAAAGCCACAGGTGTGAACTAACTCGCAAATTGGTTTTGATCCCCCCCGGGCCCATACCCCCCGAACCGTAGTGCAACAAAAGGTCGAACATGGTGAAAACGGTACTTATCCTTGTTTTTG
>NW_017535585.1:1863-4527 GCF_001853355.1 Bactrocera latifrons | reverse complement strand
AGAAACTGTATACATTGTTTTCATTACAAGCCGAAGTTGCAAAACCAAATTATGGGAAATTTGCCAGTCGAAAGACTTCGAGCCCTACGGCCCTTTCTTATATGTGGCGTAGATTTTTGTGGTCCGATATATACAACTCTAAAAATACGCGGTCGACCACCCGTAAAAACATATATTGCAGTTTTCGTTTGCTTTACTTCCAAAGCAGTACATTTAGAATTAGTTTCGGACCTAYCTTCTAATTCATTTATTCTCGCCCTAAAAAGGTTCATTGGTCGCCGAGGAATGCCCCAGAAGATGTTCAGCGACAACGCCACCAATTTCGTCGGCGCCGATCGCAAGCTGCGCGAATTGAAGGAGGCGTTTCTWGCAATGGGTCCAGAACTGAAGAGGTTCGCAGCAGACGAAGGGTGCAGCTTCATCTTTATACCACCGCGGGCGCCGCACTTCGGCGGATTATGGGAAGCYRCGGTGAAGTCCGCCAAGCWCCACATCGTTCGCGTAACCGGCAACGCGCTACTTACAGCAGAGGAGTTRGCWACAGTGTTGGCCGAAGTGGAGGCCATCCTCAACTCTCGCCCCCTAGTACCTCTGAGCCAAGATCCCAACGACGGCGAGGCGTTAACACCAGCGCATCTACTAATAGGATGCTCCCTGCGGGCATTACCCCCAGAGAAGGTGCCAGTGGACCCAGTTCGTTGTTGCGAGAGATGGCAACTTGTTTGCTGTCTCAAGCAACAGTTCTGGCGACAGTGGTCCAAAGTATACCTGACGGGCCTTCAGGAGCGCAACANCTGTCTCAAGCAACAGTTCTGGCGACAGTGGTCCAAAGTATACCTGACGGGCCTTCAGGAGCGCAACAAGTGGCTGCACCCCAAACGCAATATGCAGCTCAACGACCTCGTTCTCGTCCACGAGGACAATGTCCCGCCGCAGCAGTGGGTACTAGGGCGCGTCGTCGCAACCGTCGAAGGGCAAGACGGCAAGGTGCGAGTCGCAGACATAGCAACCAAGACGGGCACAATTAAGCGTCCCATCCACAAATTGGCCGTGCTTCCACTGGAAATTGAAGGAATCTGATCCTGTCAAGGCGGCCGGTGTTGCGTCAAGCGACAAGATACATATATTTAAACCTAAAACTAGAATTAAGAAAATTKAATTATAAGAAATGTAAAACATTGAATTATCAAATTAAGAAAATCTATTATAAAATACCTACCTTAATAATACATTCACAATACCAATCTATTACTTACCTTTATACTTACCACAATCTGTTACAATATTTAAGTTGAAATTATTATACTTACCCCTTTTTTAATACATATTTATGTTACCACTAGTTTAAGCCGTTAGTTTAAGATTTAGGCTAAGCGAATGCATAAAATGAAATAAAACTTCTCTTCTTTGTGAACCATTGAACCGAACGCACGCGTTTACGTTACCGACCGGAATAAATTATAAGTCTTTCGCGACAGGTAATTGGAGTCATTTGACAATTGCGCATCCCCAACTATTTTCTTGTGTCTCAAAAACGCTTGAGATTTTTCAGGTGGTTTCGTGCAGGCAGCGTTGTCGAAGCACAGTGTTCAAAATACAGAAGTGGGTCGATGACACCGAGGCCTTTTATCAACCCTTTTTTCTTGGCGTACCACATAATTCTCACACATATACAGGGTGTATTTTTCAATAACTCACCGGTTTTTGCTGTGCACTGCAAATTTTTATATTTTCGCACGCACTCACCTTTTCGATCACCACAAGGTTTTGTTTTGTATAACGCGAAAAAAATGTAAAAATAATGAGTTTGCTTCAATGTGCATACGCGTGTGCATATGTATATTGCGGTTTGGTTTTAGATTTGTGTACAATTTTAAAAATCACTTTATAAAATACTTTAGTACAATTTTAATGTTCACTTTATCTAATAATTTAATACAATTTTAATGTTCACTTTAGAAAAATAATAATAATTAGCGGCTGATAATTCCGACACGGGATGAGAAAAAGCAAAAACTGGAGGAGGGAAAAAACGCTGTTCAAAATGCTCGTACAGGTCGCTGTTGAGATCGAAAACGAAGTGAGTTGCTGATCTCCTTGTCGTTCCCTTTTTTCCTTTGGTGTGTGGAATTAGCTGGCGTGATGTGRTTGGTTGGTGTGTAGTGTGGAAGGTGGGTTGTAAGCCCTGATGAATTGTGAAGCGAGTATGGTGAAGGTACGTGTCAGTGTTGTGAAGTTAAATTGATGTGGTGTGATAGTGTGGTGTATGTGTGGATGTTCGCGCGAGGATGCTCATTTATACACAGGGTATTAGGGATATAGGTCTAAAGTTGGGGACGGAAGGGCTGTTTTTTTAAGGTTTAGGGATAGGTAGCTTTTTCCAATCTTGAGGAAGGGTGCTTTTATCAAAAATTCTGTTATACAAGGATAGGAGTCGGAGTTTAAGGGTGTGAGAAAGGTTTTTGAGGAGGGAGTAGGATATTTTATCCCGGCCTGGAGAGCTACCCGACATAGTAGAAATAGTCGAGTCGAATTCGTGAAGTGAGATTGCTGRTTCGATTAGGGAAGCTGTAGGGCAAGGTGACGGGTTGTGGTAGGTTTTAGGAATAATTATATTACTGAGAGAGTTGAAATCCATGAGGAAATTAGAATTATGAGAAGAGT
>NW_017535585.1:0-1233 GCF_001853355.1 Bactrocera latifrons | reverse complement strand
GCATTGGCTTTTTGGTATTGTATTAAGTTGTTGATTGTTCGGTTGTGTTTGTAGGTAGCCCATAACGTTTGTTTTCTATTTCTTAACACAGATAACATTTTAGACCAATATGGAAGCTTTGTGGAAAACTGTTTAGTATTAGTTTGGGGAATGGCTAAGTGTGCAGCTGAGAGTATAACAGATTTTATTAAGGATGCTTCCGCGTTTATGTTGCTAGTTATAGCTTTTTCTAGAATAAAAGAGGAGATAAGTGATAATACTTAGCCCAATCAGTTTTCTCAGTTAAGAATTCTGCTCTCGGTTTAATGGTATGTAAACTGGCAGTAGACAGGGTGGTTACGATGGGGAAATGGTCACTATTATGTGAATCTTTTAATGTCAGGGACGAAAGTTTAGGAGCAATTGAGGCCGATGAAAGGACAATGTCTATGTGGGTGAACGAATTTTGTGTGGAGAAGAGTGTTGGTTGTCCATCATTTAGAACGACAAGGCTTTTTGCAAGTATGGTGTCTTCTAACTCCTGACCTCTGCGGTTTGTACAACTAGAGCCCCAGGCGTTGAAATCGCCCAAAATTATATATGGTGTAGAAAAGGAATCGACGATCTTTATGATTTGTCTTTAGTTAAAATTTTGGTGCGGTGGTATGTAGCACGTAACTACCGAAAATTTAAAGCCTATGTCGATTTTCACTGCTAGGGTGGCTATGTTGGAGGAAATGGGAATTTGTTTATGTATAACCGATTTTTTTATAAAAATGGCTATTCCTTGTTTAGCTGTTTTATTGCGGGGGAGATTATAAAACTAACATACGGAGTTGTTGGGAGTGTAAGCTGATTTATTAGCGGGGAGGTATGTTTCTTGTAGTCCGATAATGTGTGGTGAAATTGATTGAGAAGGAGATTAAGGTCAGCATAGTTGTTAAATAGACCATTCAAATTCCATTGAAGAATATGCATAGTCTATTCAGAACTGAGAGTGTCAATTTGTGCGGAGGGTGAGTGGGAGGTTGAGTTGTTAAGGTGGGTAATAAAGTTGGAGATGAGTGGGATCGTTGAAGCGTAGTCGAGAGTCGTGGAAGAGTCATCGACTGCCGTTGAGGTTGGTAATGAGTTTAATGAGTAAATGTTGTTTGTTGAGTTTGGTGAATTTGTTTGTTTTGGATTTGGTTCTATGTTATTATTTGAGTTGAGAGAGGGAGTAATTGTGTGAATTTCAGGTTGGGTTGTTGTTTT
>NW_017535584.1:3836-4857 GCF_001853355.1 Bactrocera latifrons | reverse complement strand
GAGTAACATTGAGTGAGGCGGTAAACTAGCTGAAAATAATAAAAAAAAATATTTCTAAATAAAATTTAACGCCAAATTATGCCAAAGAAATTTAAAGTAATGCTCAAAAATACAAATTACGATATATAGTAACAAGAACAAGCATGATGTATATAAAAAACAGAACCAAAATCTCTTATATAGCGCACATACGTACATCCATCAAAATGTAAAAACACCCGAAATTCAAAAGTCATATAATAATTATGGTCCCTGCCCTACTAGATATATATCCTTACATATCTATACACACTCCACATAATATCTTATTGATTTCAATTTAAACCAAAAAATCCTGTCAATTAAAACATTAACGCAAACCACAATTTTATAAGTATAAAGTGAAGTTTGGGTCTTATAACACTCCAATAAGATATTATTGGTAATAGTCACACTGAACTGCCACTAACTGTTAGGATCTGCATTTCCTGAAACATTAACCCACAACATGCCTGCGGTACATAAGAAAAACGGTACATATATTATACGAAATATACTCTTCAATATATTGTATATAAACAAACAAATTTTGATCACTTTCAAATGGACGACTGCGAGAAAAGTAAAGTGAAGATGAGAGAATTTATACTACACCTTCAACATCCTCTTGGCATCTCTCAGAAAGTAAATTCGTATTTGCTTGTACGGCGACACAATCAAATTTAGTCTTTACTAACGCTGCTGTAATAGTTACAGTATTTTCAATTAAGATATCTATTAGAGTTAAAAATCGTCCTTAACCTCACTTAACCCACAACTAACTAAGTATTTGAAATTTATATCGCTTTTAAACGCATATCATTCGTAAAAAATCGCGAAGGAGTGATTTTGTATTAAAAAAAATAAAGTTTTACTAATTTTGTAAAAGAGTTGCTAATTTGTTGTAACTGTAAACTATTATTAAGAAATTCAACAGTTTTTTTTTTTTTTTTGTTGTAATTTTAACAGTGCCTACAGTGATACAAAATTATTTCTTGTACAT
>NW_017535584.1:0-3621 GCF_001853355.1 Bactrocera latifrons | reverse complement strand
ATTTATAAAAAGAACGAACTTTTGTACATATCAAATAGGAAAAACAACAACAAAGTACATGTTATAGCAATTATTATTACAACAACATTAGAAAATATCGTAGCTAAAAAGTAAATGTAAATTTCACATCGAAAATAGCAGAAAAACTCGCAATGCTTTGTCCTTTGCCAACTGCTAATACATAAATCACATCAAGCATGAAGAATGTGAGATATTTTGAGCGAATGCGAGCAGCCAACTGTAATTAGATAAGAAAATACGCTCCCTCCGAGCACTGAACTACTAATTAAGTTATATAGTTATGTAATGGAGTGTGAGTGAATACATACAAATATACAATGTATTAAGAAAAATGCAGAAGTTAAAGAGCAAAAAGTGAGAGTAAAAAAAATCATAAAGATGGTATACAGGGTGAGCCATTATAAAAAATAAAAGGAAACAATTTTACAAATTCAAAATAATTCATGAAAAATTAAATTATATATAACAGTTATTTTTATATTTGTTAAACCTTTTTTTTTTAAGGGATACAACTTAAATTAAATATTCTACAAATAGTTTCAAATAGATTTGTCTACAGTCAACTTTTTTCAGCTGTGTGACCCTTTTCGAAAATCGAAAAAGGCTTTTACGACTTGTGCTCACCTTTGCGACGATATTAAGCCGATTGATCGTCTGTTTATCGGTCATTGTTGCAAGACTCATTGCCTGTAGCAAACAAAAACACTTGCTCACGACAAACGATTATCTCCGAAGGCCTTAATACCAATATGTTACAAGGCAAGCCTATCTTTAGCGCTTGCTCTCTAAAAGGCCAGTGCCTCCCACCTATTTAATAAGTTCTTGTTCCTATTCTATTCACACTTGCACCATATCTACTTTGTTATCTTACAGCTTGTTATTGTTTTCTATCTGCTTTGAGCTATTTATTCAAAATTCATATAAAGCTTCCTCTTGCTCGTTCTTAGTGGGCATAGTATTAGCTCCACCTTGATGGAAATGTTCCTATGACTGGGAACCCAAATTATGAGGTTGACATTTCAGCGAGCTTAAGACCTTCCTGCAGTTGTTGACCACACTGAAATATATCCTTGCTATCGTCAAAGGCAGCAATGCCGCCTGTCTTTCTAATATGAATAGAACTCCACAGGCCTTCTCTGTACCTAGTACTTCCGCTTGGAGATACTGGCTGAGCCTGGTAGACGGATGATAGAAGAAAAGAGCGATGTCAAGATCTTTGGAGTACACCACTATCCCAAATCTACAGTACAATTTAAACGCATCGGTCTACATAGAGGTAATATCTTCCCCCCATTACTAAACCCCCTCTCCACTCACGTTCAGAGGATACAAAAGTTTAGCTGTTTCAGCTGTATATCCATATTATTTCCGGTCCTGGTCCCCTAATTTCTTTATTCTAATAGCAGAACTTGCTGCAACAAGCTCATCTATAGGCAGTTGATGCAGAAACATATTAAGCGCATCTTTGGAACATGACTTAACAGCCCCGGTAACCCCCGCACAGAAAACACTTTGTATTTCACTAAGTTTCCTGATACTATATTGTCTCTTTTGCCTTCTGGCCACAACACCAGTGTTGCATAAATTAGTATCCGTCTAATGACAGCCGTACACGAGTTTAAGCAGAATACGGTAGGCTAATGCGGAGCGGTGCACCCTGGCCACAACCTTACCTCAGTTTTCCTTTATAAGCACATCTGCCCAAATGTTAGCTCCGTATAACCAGGATACTGATTGTCGTGGCCACTAAGAGCTTTATCTTCCTTGGCTGGGCCCCTGTGATCGTCATAAGAATGCTTAGTTGGGAGGTGATTTTCGCTGCCTTTCCTGCGGCGTGTTTTTTTGTACCCAGAAGGTTAGTCTGGGTTCCAATCTTATGCTTAGGTAGTTTATTGGTTTTTGTGTCCTAGGAATATCTGCAATAATTTGTTAGCAGTAGAAGCTTTTAAATCATGATCTGATTAATTTTATTCGCGCTTGTGCTGTGTCTCGTGTTGTAATTACTGCCTAACGTTGTGCGCTAAGCCAATTAGTTGTGATGTTCCACAAATCTGGGCCTAGAATGGATTTTTGTGTGCTCCTGACGTGACCGCTATCTGGCGTGATCCCTCTCTAGTTTGGTACAGCAGTTTTATGTTATTAAAGTAGCTACGCAGGTAGTCGGGAATTTTAAAGCTTTTTCCCAGTGCATCAAACATATCAACCCATCTAGCGCTGTTCAAGGCGTTTCGGATAGCTAAAGTCACTGTTCTTTTATATTTATGCCAACTATCCCTTGCAGTTTCTACACTTTCAATTACGCATTTCATAGCTCCTAGAGTTGATCTGCTGGATCTAAAGCCGTGTTGTCTAGGGAAGAGTCATCCAGCTTAGTTAATAGGCGCTTCGAGTTGTGGTTTAAGTAGCTTTTTAGAGTGGTTTCCCGCTGTGTCGAGCATGCATAGTGTAATAATGAATATTTGGTACTTCAACTTTTTGTTATGAATTTATTTTTTATTATATAAAAATGTTCATTACGGTACTTAGAATTGTTTTACAGTACTGGTATCATTTCACAAGAATTTATTTAGTATTTAAGACCAAATTAATTAAATTTTCTGTAACTAACTATTCAAAATATGTTTGGAATTTGGAATTATGAAGTTATATCGTCGCCTAAATGTAGGCAGTAATCTTTTATGAAGCATACCTTTTGCCGCTTATTTTCCATATACCATACAGCACACCCTGTATACCTAGACAAAAACTGTATTTAGACTACATCCTACGCACAATGTAATTAAAGCATATATTACTTAATTAATTTCACATCTTTTTCTGGCACAACAATTAATTGAACATAAAAATGCACAGCTTATGTATGTATTGGAAAATGTAATGGGCGGTGTGATGCTAAAGTAATGCATAATAAAGTGTAGCAAAAATAGGTGAATATCTACAAATTCATAATTGAATACCGCAAACCAAATTAAGCGCATATGTAAAGCGGCATAAAATAATTAACACAAACCGTTTATGCTTGCCACAAGTAAATAAAAGTAAACTACACAAATTAAATTCACCGCTAAACGCTGCCGCATGCAATTTCATTAAAAGGACACACAACTGCATACATACATACTTGTGTATGCTAATGGGCAACTGTGATTGTGTGCAGTGTAAATATTTAATACAAAAGCATATGTGTGTTTGTGCATTTTTCTATGCACACGGATTTGCGGCAGTAGCGACTCACTAAAAACTCGTTTGTGTGCGTGTGCATGCTTTCACTTACAGACAACAACAAAAACTAAAGTAAAAAAACACGCACAGACATAACTACACACTGATACAAATGGAGACATGTGCAACGGCACTTTTGTACAGCAAACAAACGTTCACCTGCGCGTAGCTGAATGCCAATTATTGTATTTATTGTAATTACTACTACTATACCAGCACAAAAAAGCAACAAAAAATATGCGGTAAATATGAAATAAGTATACAGCCATAAAAATTGTGCTACTAGTATGTATAAAAGAATACAAAATTATAAAAAATAATAAAACGATGGAATGTCGCCTGGAAAAAATTGCATTTAGATATATTGAATTTGCAAAA
>NW_017535583.1:3412-4556 GCF_001853355.1 Bactrocera latifrons | reverse complement strand
CAATAAAACTATACATTCGGTAACTAATGAGAAACCATTTGAAGTACTTTATAATAAAGTCTCTCATGATATTTTACCAGACAAACTTTTATCAGMACAAACTAAGATGCTAGAAAGACATAATAAAAATAGAATTAATAAAACATATTTATGCGGAGATGTTATATATGAAAAGATTACAGGAGAGAGAAATAAACTAAATCCTTGATACAAGAAACAGGTGGTTAAAGAGGACTTAGGGAATAAAGTTAGAATTAACTACAGAAATAGAATAGTACATAAAGATAATATTAAAACTTGATTATATATTTTTAGAGGATGATACCCTTAATTATTCTAACATTAATTACTTATACAATGACAGACATTGTGGACTACACAATTACGTATTATTAGATGACGGAGATGTAGCTTTGTATTATGAGATATTTTCCACATCACTAATTTAACATACTTTAGAGAACTTATATGTTCAGACACAAATTATTATAATAAAAAATTCAGATATAAAAATATTAAACAAAATAATGAACAAGACAAAGCATATATTAACGATTTAGACACAGATCCAGAAGTAGAACTCATAGAAACTTTATTAGAACAACTACAAATTAAGGATACAAGATATAGGAGAGGAATAAATGAAATAGGTACACTATGGAAGTGGATAGCAGGAACACCAGACCATGACGACCTAGTGTTAATAAATAATAAATTGAATGAATTAATTGAAAAYAATAATAAACAATACACTACAAATTCTAAAATTTTTTAAACAATTAACCAATTAACTGAAACAATTAATAATATTAATGAAAACTCGGATATTAAAATTCTAACGAAACGAAAAAATCAGTTCCTAATAACTGAATTACAAAATATGATTAATACAATAGCTATAGGAAAATGGGAATTTTAAACCCGATAATTTTAAATTTAGACGAGATTAAAAATATAATTAAAAATGAACATATATATCAAGTTTTAAAATAGTACAAAATAAAGATGTAATAGTTATATATATTAAATACCCAAAAATTATATATGATTGCAAATATTATGAAGTAAGAGCAATTACACAAAAAGATGGTAAATTAATAATTGACAATGGAATTGCGAAATGCAAAAAAGAATATATAACTAT
>NW_017535583.1:1736-2737 GCF_001853355.1 Bactrocera latifrons | reverse complement strand
TTGAATCGGGGACGATTCATCTTAGAGAGGGGGGAGTTAACGGCAGCAGCCACCCAGACACTTTACGACGAATATAAACAAATTGTGTCTTCCCAGCTAACGGCATGTTAACATGGTAAATGTTARCAATTGCTAAATAAAAGCAATAACGCGTAATCAGCAATAATGAATAAAGCATAGCATGTGCATCTTTAGTTGCACAATATTTTCCATAGCAAAAGCCAGACGCTTTCATCAGCATAAAGGCTCATTTTTCGGTGTGAAGCGGAAGTCCAATTCTCTGAATTGACTACAACATCGAGTCAGCAGTTGGTCAGTGCAACTTATCTTAGCTGTTAAGTAAATTAATTTTTAAGTGTCAGTCTTAGCTCTGTAATCGAACAATGAAGATATAATAAAATTTTTTTTTTTAAAGAAATTAACTATAAATTTCTTAACTGGCTCCCAACGTGGGGCCTTCGCTAGTCGCGTTTAGTAAATTGTATCAATACAATTCGTTCGTGTTGTCGTGATACTCAGCGGCTACCACTAGAAGACAAGGATAATACTTACCACCCCATAGACGGCAAAGGCTTGGGCTAGGACTCAACAGAAGTGCAGGAAAAGAGGCCCCCCAGTCGCCAATAGCAAACGGGAAACGCAAAACGTTAGCCGCCTGTCCAGGAGAATGTTCCTGCTACTAGAGTACGAATTAATTTTAAGAATCAATATTAATATATTCACATATGTAAAAGAATTGCTAAAATATAAAAAAGGTTAAACTGTTTAATGTGAAACAATCTAAGAATAGTGACATAATTTAAGAAAGAGAGCGTAATTCAGAAACAATAATCAAACTAGACGAGATAATATTATATCGAAAATTAATTTAGGCCAACTAAAAGTGAAAAATTTAGAAAGGAAAGTTTAACTCAAAACAAAATAAGTTAGGGATAAATTAAAAATTTTAAAATAAAAAAGTAAATAATAGAAATATATCAATCATGTCAGTTAATCCTGCC
>NW_017535583.1:0-1071 GCF_001853355.1 Bactrocera latifrons | reverse complement strand
AAAGGAGATCTACCGAGACTCCTTGGAATGAGGGAACCAGCAGATCTCCCTCAGTCACTCCATTTGTGTCTCAAACTAGAGAATCAAACCTTCAGGTCACATTATRCCTTGAGCAATAATAACAATATCAGCAGGAAACCACAAGAGTTTCGTCCACTACTAACTCCCAGAAGGAAGAACAATGAGTTTTACCCCGAATTGGCATACATGCCCCAACCAAGGTTGTATGCAGCCACTCCACATAGACCAAAGCAAATGAACTATCAAGTTCAACGCCAGCAACAGGCGCCCCAATATGCACAACAGCATTACAATCCACCACCACGTCCTTTGCATAAGCCACAGCCACGTCCAGAACCAATGGACATTGACCTATCATTGCGAACTAAGAATATCAACTATATGAATAGGCCACTTAATAATGACCCTATTAACAAAAGACCTCCTCCTGGCAGCCCTCCAGCTCCTGTACCCCCTAATAAAATCCAAAGGAATTTCCATATAGACTCCGAACAAACCCAAGCTTACTATCCTACCACGACAATTGACGAGCAGACGAACGACAACTCTAGCCATTACGATGACGAATGTTACAGCGACAGAAATGATGGAGGTCAGGACGATAACTACATAGACACGACTGATTTACATTTTTTAGAATGAGTCACTCTTCGCTGCCCTATGTTGAACGCAGGCTGAAGAGTGGAGATATTGTGAAAATTTTAATAGATACAGGATCTACAAAAAACTATATACGATCCTCTATCGTGCCCAATCCAATAAATAACGAAAGCACTTTTTTCGCGAAATCCACAGCAGGAGACATCGAAATCAAACAGCATACCTTTCTAAACCTATTTAACTCAGACAAAAACCTTAAATTCTACCTCCTCCCAACTCTGACATCATTCCATGGTATTATTGGGAATGATAGCCTTAAAGAGCTTGACGCAGTCATCCACGTAAAGAATAACTTCATGGAGTTAGAAGCAATACCAAAATTAAAATCAAGCAGCTAGCTTCAAGATCTGTTAACAAAATAGATATTAAGGAAGATAACTTGTCACAAAA
>NW_017535582.1:4258-5634 GCF_001853355.1 Bactrocera latifrons | reverse complement strand
TTTTTTTTTACAAAATACAATATACGAAATTTTCTCGTTAAAAACCGGAGGCTCGATTTTCATTTTAGACCCATGGTTTCTTGGGCAAATTTTCTTAGAATTCATCGTAGTTTACGATTTTGATAACCGCTTTGTCAAGAAAAAAATTGACCCACTCTAATGTATATAGAATATAGATATACAAACATATTCATATATATAAAATTATATTATATTATCAAGCATAAGAAATGTTTAAAAATTAACTGTTATTCACAAATTTACTACAAATATATATTTTGAAAATAGCATAATTTAATTGGAATGTTGTCAGTTCTGCATGTATTCATAAAAATTCGCAAAATGATAATCATATCATTAATGTAATGGTATGTAAACGTTTTAAAATTAAAGAAAACGGCCAACATTCGTCTGTAATAGCAACGTACATATATTTCCGAGCATAATTTTCATTGAATTCTCAGCTCTGTTCACTCATTTCTGTTAAAATTTCTCCTTCTGAGCTTGCTRTGCGCTCAACGCATTGTGTTAGCCAAAAATATTTGTACGTTCTCCACGTCGTGAACATTCTCTATTMTTTTACGTTCTCTGCTAATACAAATAGATTCAACGGTTTTCCTACACGTGAACATGCAACATATAGCTATAAGAAAAACATGGATTTTCCAAATCTAAACTACAATGGACTTTGTTTGGCCTTGAGATTTATTTATGGTCATTGCAAAAGCTAAATGAACTGGAAATTGTAGCCTCCTGAAGGGTATCGTAGAATTCGATGGTATCATTGGAATACGTGTCAGCAGGACCACTTCACCTTTAAACTTTCCAGACAAGAATATTTCTGGTGATATTTTTGATAGCCAAACTCGCACCATTGCATAATCGAGGTGGATTAAAAAATAGGTGAACCATTCTTTAATCGAAAATTAGTGGTGGCATTCCGGGTATATCTAGTGAATTTAAAAATTCAATTGGAATACTTACACTTTCATTTTCATTAAGAACAGTATCGATTGATTTAAAAGACATCAGATCGCCTGGTGACAACTGTTGTATTTGGAAGTTAATTTCGGCAACGTCAACATTTTTGGCTGCCAAAATAGCTCGCTCACTGAGCCAGTTATGATTCAAGTAATTACTCTGTATATTCGGAAAAATACTCTGAATCAATTCAATTTTTTTCCTCAAGAACAGTGCATAAAAACATGCGGCACGATTCCGATTACTTTGGCGGAGGGGTAAAAAAACCGAATTTCCATAGAAATGGGGTATGTACGGATAGGGGAGCTTCTCCAGAGTAGGAATATCCAAAAATTAGATAAAAATTACTAATATTTTTTAAAATATTCACGTTTAAAATTTCAAAAATTTGCACT
>NW_017535582.1:0-3013 GCF_001853355.1 Bactrocera latifrons | reverse complement strand
AAAAATGTGAATAAAGTGTGTTTAAAGTGGTGAAATAGCCACTTGAAATGTCCGAATTTTGCGAATTTTTGAACTTTGAGGTCGAATATCTCCTAAACTAAGCGTTTGCGGTACCTGTAACCCCATACATTTTTTGATCAGGAGAACGTCCTCTTTCCAACGGTACCTTCAAATCGCGGCGCCAAAGAAATCGGAATTGTGCCAAACATGAGGATTGCAAAATAATTTGTAATAGAAGTTGAATAAAAATAATGAAAATAAAAATATTTGCACAGTTATTAAAATAGGGAGCTTATATAATTTTTTTTATATATACTACTGTGATAAAATTGAAAGGTGAATCTTGTATTTATACTTCGCGTGTTTTTCGAATCGGTAAGTTGTAGTACTGTTAGTGACATCTATGCTAAATTTTACGTCAAAATATTCATTAGTATTTGAGATACGTGTCGTTTTGTGAGGCTCTAAAGTGAATTCTTCGATATTTACTATGTCTGAATTTATTGAGCAAAGAAGTGCTATAATGCACCATCTCATACTGCATTGGTTATTCGTAATCATTTCTCCACATTTTCAACTAATATCGCGCCGCAACCACCGCATTCGCCTGATTTACCTTCGTGTAACTTCTGGCTATTTGGCAAATTCACATGACAACTCCGAGGACACCGTTTTGACAGGGTAATGAAGGAGATGAAATGGACAAAATTCAACTTCTAATTTGGTTACAGTAGTATATTATTTAATTTTTGGAGATAGCATTATTAAATACCTTTAAATTTTCTGCAAACTGGTAAATAAATTTTTGTAAAACGATTAACTATTTTTAATAAATAGATCAATAACATGAGAAGCAAGCAGAAAATAAATACCTCGATAACCAAATTTAGTTACATATATCCTGGAGCCTTAGTACCTCTTATCATCAAAATACRTACATATATGTAATTATCATACATTGTGAATTGATGCGTAGCAAATTTAATAATAGACCTATGTGATAATACTTACATATACATATGTATATATTTTAATTCATTTCGAACAATTAAACAGTAATAATTTAAAAGCTGTTATTAATTTCACTGTCTTATCTTCAAAATAATATGTATTTAATATATATTTCAGTCTAAGTAACACGTGGCCGGTTATGCTAACATCATAAATTGAAAAAGTAAAAAGTAAGAATAATAATGGATTGAGTAAGTATCCAATAGATGGCACTATGGCTACCAAATAATTGTGACTGTCAAATAATAGACAAATAATTTGCAATAATATAATATTGCGATTGTAAATTGAGATGTAAGCTATCCTGTCTCTGTTGGATCAACTTGCACACGGTGTGCAATCAAAATTTAAAATCGGTTCATTAGTTTATTCGTCCATCGCGGATCAACAACGTGACACGTGATTTTTATATTAAGTTGTCTTGCGGTATTTTCGCTAGTTGGCGCTGAGAGCGTCTAGTTTTATT
The DNA here is from genome assembly GCF_001853355.1 of Bactrocera latifrons. Lineage (NCBI taxonomy): Eukaryota > Metazoa > Arthropoda > Insecta > Diptera > Tephritidae > Bactrocera > Bactrocera latifrons. The sequence continues at coordinate 1,536 of NW_017535582.1, read as the reverse complement.
CGTCATACCTTTTTGAATAGCTCATTTCACGCGCTAACACATGTTCGAKTGATTGTCGTTTTTTTTAAGTCGTTCATGAGTTATAGCGTTGCAAACATGGAGCAAAATAAAGAGAAAATACGGCATATTTTACAGTACTACTACTACGATAAAAGCAAAAATGCATCTCAAGCCGCCAATAAAATTTTTGCAGTTTATGGACCCGATACAGTTTCCATTTACACCGCACAACRATGGTTTCAACGTTTTCGTTCTGGTGTAGAGGTGGTCGAAGATGCGCCACGCTCCGGAAGGCCTGTCGTCGAAAATTGCGATAAAATCGCTGAATTTTTCGAAAGAGACCGGCATATCAGCAGCCGTAGCATCAGTCAAGAGCTGGGCATGAGTCATCAAGAAAGATTTTATGAACAATTGAAAATTCAATAAAAATWCCGCAAGAAATATCGCAAGACTTTTCTGACATATATATCTTTATATATTAGGTTGTCAGAAAAGTCTTGCGATATTTCTTGCGGTATTTTTATTGAATTTTCAATTGTTCATAAAATTTTTCTTATATATATATATGTAATCATTACAACTTATATCTGTAATACACATACATATGTACCTATAATACTTCCATATTTAACATAATCCTGACTCATAACTAATATTTTATAATGAAATGTACAAATTAATTTAATCCCTCAGGCGAAGGTCCCGTCGCTAGTGCTGTTATATTTTTTAGGTAGTATAATTATTTATATTTGTACTTCCTTTAATAAATAAATAAAATTGTTTGGATCGTAACTGACTCAGTAACATAATGAGGATACATTAGTGACCAAAAATGCAGATGTTGATGAAATTAATTTCTAAATACAACAAATGTATTTTAAATCATTCGCTAATGTTGTTGAGGAAAATGAAAACCTAAATTATCTGGATATACCTGAAATGACATCACACACATAATCTTCGGATGAAATTTGCTTCACATAATACTATTCGGAGTAATTTCAATCCGCCCCAATTATGCAACGGTGCACATTTTGTATTAAAAAAAAAATATTACAAGAAATACTATTGTATTTGACTGAAAATTTTAAAGGTGAAATGGTCCTTTTGCCACGTTTGCCCATGGTAATGATGCTAACAGTCATGTACGATACGAATAAAGCTGAATTAAATTGAGTTTTAAATCATCTATTTATCCTTGCCGGACATACCGGCCAATATCTGAGATATTTTAAATAAAGCCTAAACTGTCGCTCTGAGTGTGTTCTTGTGACTAAAATACTTAAAAAGGGCTAATGATAGCCCTATTATCTATATACATAGGGACATAACATACGAACGTAAAACTTCCGATTGAATTTATTACGAATAGTATTATGTCAATGAGTAAGATGCCTTACAAATTAAGATAAATTAATAATAAAAATAATGTCTTAAGATTTCTGCCATACTTTTTAATTTAGGGTATTGTGATATGGGTTGGTAAAGTGATATACCAGCGTATTTTCTAAACTATGCACGTCTGCACAAGAATAT
>NW_017535581.1:4117-6404 GCF_001853355.1 Bactrocera latifrons | reverse complement strand
TTGTTTTGCGTTGGTTGAAACAGTTCACACTATCTACACGGACTTCAGCAAAGCCTGGTGGATAATAAGCTCTTAATAGAGAAGATGGATCGCTACGGAGTGGCGGGAAATGTATGAGTTGGCTTAACTCGTACTGGGAGATTCCTGCAGGTGCAAGTTAATGGCTATGTGTCGTCCTAGTTTAAAGTGCCGTCCGGGATCCCACAGGGTTCCCATCTGGGGCCAATGTTGTTTAGCATATTTTTCAACGACATTGGGGACAAAATATCGTCGGAATTTTTACTATATGCTGATAACCTCAAGAATTTCAGGAAGATAAGCACTATCGATGATATTAGTTAGATTAGATTCTAAAATTAATAAAGGGCGTGGTGATGTTCTTAACACGGTGTTTGAGTCGTCGTCCAGCTGTTTGCCGTATCGCTGATCATCAGCTAAAAGAAGTTACAGTAGGAGAAGATCTTGGTGCCATGATTGACAATTCACTAAATTTTGCCGGGCACATTGACAAAATTACATCATAGGCATACAGGACACTTGGGTTCATATTCAGATGTGGGGATGACTTCAGGAATGATGATACGTTCGTAAGGCTGTACTCGATCTTGGTGCGTCCGATGTTGGAGTATTGTTCGTTGGTTTGGTCTCCTCATACCGACTGCCTCATTGACAAAGTGGAGAGAGTTCAGAAGAAACTCTGTAAATATATCGCGTACTTCCTGTGTCGTAAAGGATGGGTCGGAGGCTCGGAGGAGGTTCGTGGTCAATTTGGGATTTGTGACCTAATGAGTCGGAGACAAGTATCAGATCTCTCGTTTGTTTTTAAATCGCTAAATGGATTAATCGACTCTCAGGAAATTTCGGAACAATTCGGCCTTGTAGGCCATATGCCTAGGTTGAGGTCGCATAGACTGTTAAAAATAGTCAACTCTTCGAAGAACTCCGTGCGGGGTGGACCGAAGAGCAGGGTTGTAAACTTAGTCAATAGATATTATCAAGATATTAATATGTTTGGTGGTACGTATGCGAGCTACGTCTCAAGGGTTAAGGGGTTAATAATGAATCAATAATGTGTGGTTTGTGATCAAACCTAGTCAAAATGCACTCTCCTGATGTTAATACATACGTTAGTATGCGTGGTTGTAATCGTGAGAGTTAGGTTACATGAGCTTAAAGTTTAGTACAATCTTAGTAATGAGGAAAACGAGCTTGGCCGCATCTTAAAAACCAAATATGAAGGATTTTTCAACGACAGTGCTTTCTTTGCTTGTTTTTTGCGCAATTTTTCTTTGATTAACTTTGATAAAAAAACATCTTTCCAACATTTTTCAAGCTATGATTAATATGTGAAAATTTTTGTAAAAAATATGCGACTTATATTTAATAAACACAGTGTTCGGCTGCGTTCTGGGTGATTGAAGTAACCTAAGTATTTTATTATGTAATATTACTATCCGTATATAGGTTGTCAAAAAAGTCTTGCGGTATTTTCGCAAGTTGGCGCTGAGAGCGCGTAGTTCTAGTTTTATTCGTCGCATCGGGACGAATTGCCGTTTCTTTTAAATCGTTCGTGAGTTATAGTGTCGTAAACATGGAGCAAAATAAATAGTAAATACGGCATATTTTACAGAACTACTACGATAAAGGCAAAACTGCATCTCAAGCCGCTAATAAAATTTGTGCAGTTTATGGACCCGATACAGTTTCCATTTCCACCGCACAACGATGGTTTCAACGTTTTCGTTCTGGGCTAGAGGTGGTCGAAGATGCGCCACGCTCTGGAAAGCCTGTCGTCGAAAATTGCGATAAAATCGCTGAATTGGTCGAAAGAGACCGGCATAGTAGCAGCCGTAGCATCGGTCGAGAGTTTGGCAAATTTTATGAACAATTGAAAATTCAATAAAAATACCGCAAGACTTTTCTTGACAACCTTTTTTTTTAGCATATAGTATTATTTAGTTGCTTATTAAATTTAAATATGAATAAATCCATGTGCGTAGAAAGTTTGTTTATTATACTCATTTTAATTTGAAATATAATTTATAGGCACTTGTTTTTATTATAACTAAGACTTCAATATAAGGAAAGAGGAATTATAGCGAAAAAGAGAAAATCTAGCAAATTTTTTATATATCTTCTTCTTAATTGGCGTAGACACCGCTTACGCGATTATAGCCGAGTTAACAACAGTGCGCCAGTCGTTTCTTCTTTTCGCTACGTGGCGCCAATTGGATATTCCAAGAGTAACCAGGTCCTTCTCCTCTGCTTCCCCCGGCGAGTACAGCTT
>NW_017535581.1:0-1287 GCF_001853355.1 Bactrocera latifrons | reverse complement strand
AAGTTAGCACCTCATACATTCAAAAAGTACCATATGATGCACTACCATCATATGATAAAAAGTAATATAATATGACACCACTAAATCGCTGACAGTGCGACACGAGTAGTGGCAACCTGAAGGAAGCAAGCTCTACACCCGTTGCAGCGGCAAATATAGGTCTAGAGTTAAGTATAATTAATTGGAAATGTTAGTCCTTAAGTGGAATTCAATTAAGGAGCATAGCTCCCAGAAAAAATTTTTTAGTAAACACATTGAGTGCCATGGGGTTTTGACGAAAACCTTCCCCGGGTGCCAAGCACATTGTTTGCTATAAACTGGTGTAAAAGTAGAAAATATTCAGTTCTGCGCCAATCCCGGATGATTTTGTGGTTTATTTTGGATTTTATAACGGTTTTTTTTTTTGTCGCACGTTTCCTTACGACATGTCACTGCACGATGGAATTGCAATCGTAAAAATCGATGTCCTACGAAAATGTGCGATGCGATTTTTTTTTGCTGTTTCATATTTTTTTTACGCATTTTCCTTTACATTTATTTAAATTTTTTATTATATGTATCTGTTTTTATTTTTCTTTATTTTCTTTTATTTTTGTAGATTTGAATTAGAAAAATGGCGAAGCGAAACCTTAGAGATCGTGAAATACGTGAAGCGTTGGAAGGAAGTGATGTTGATAGTGATTTTTCTTGCGATGACTTGATTGATGAAAACTGGACACGGATGAGGACGAACTAACAGCTTTGTCTAACGTAGTGGATTCTTCCGAAACAACCAATTGGACTGAATTTAGTTGTCGTCAGAAAACTTTTACATTCACTGGGCGATCAGGCTTGCAATAGTCTATTCCCTCAGATATTTCCCTTTTGGATGCATTTCTTCTATTTGCTGACAACTACGTTATTGAATTAATTGTTTCAGAAACAAATAAGTATGCGATGAATATGTAAATAAAAGTGCTGTGACCAGATTTTCTCGAAAAAAAAATTGGATACCAAACACAGATTTTGAAATGAAGAAGTTTCTTGGCCTCATGTTGTGGATGGGTTTAGTGAAGGTCGGGTGTTTAAAAGACTATTGGTCCAAAGAAGAGCTCTACAATTTTTCAATTCCGGGGAAGTAATGTCACGCAATCGCTTTCAGCTATTGCTTAGTTTCATGCACTTCTCAGACAATAACTCAATTATACCAGGTGATAGGCTTGGTAAAGTAAAGCCACTATTGGACATGCTACAAATGAGATACCAAAGAATTTACGTACCAGGTGAAAACATAGTAATTGATGAGAC
>NW_017535580.1:0-5032 GCF_001853355.1 Bactrocera latifrons | reverse complement strand
TTGCTCGTCATGCTTAGATGAGCTTGCAATTTTCTGCGCCTGTAGCCTGCTGTGCCATGTAGTATGTGTTTTCGCTTTTTATTTATTGTGTTCGACCATTTTCAGCAGATATCTTCGTGCTTGCTTGTTTTACTATACGGTTTTATGTGGCCCAGCTTGCATAACTAATGTGCGCTGATGATTTTTTGCAATGCTTTCACTAACCTTTATATCGTTCTTTTAGTTTTTGATTTTATTTGTGGTTACCAGGAATGCTGTGTGGTTGTTGTGTTGTTGGTGCTGCAATTTGTTTGAATTTTCCCTTAACGTCAACTTTGAGTTAGGAACTTTGTATGGGTTGATGCTAGTGCGCTGTTATAACCACTCGTTGACTAATATTTTATTTAGTTAGTTATGGCATTAATCTCATAAGTAGGTTTTCTCAGTATAAATAAGACCATAACACTAAGCTTGTTTGAAAGCACATCAGAGAGCAAACAAATGTGGATTCAATAGTAGGTGTTGCTGCTTTAAAGATATTTGTCCCGTCGTCTGTTTTTAGAAACCAACGCTTTTACTCATTCTCGCAACAGTCGGAATAGTATTTTTCGTTTCAGTTTTTGTAACCTCTATCGTGTCAGAACAGCAACCATGCATTCGCTTTTTGAGTTTGCTGTAAAGCCAGAAGTCGTACGGAGCCATATCAGGTGAAAGCAATTCCTATAATTCCTATAAACTTCTAGTTGAGAGAAGGTACACATAAGAATATTTTTCAAATACAATTTTGGAAACCAAATTTAATTAAATTTGGCAGATTTTGAAAAATTAAAAAAAAAGGAAAAAATCTTCACTTTTTTACAAAAAATCCTAACAGTTAAAAAATAAAATTATTTTCATACCAAAAACGTGTATTTTTACTACTGCTCAGATATATAAAAAAGTTATCTCTTCCATAGCAATTTTAAGCCACTCAAACGTTCAGTACTTTATTTAAGCAATTGCTAGATAAATACTCAACCAAGCCTGTTTTTCGTACATTACGCAGCAGAAATTGTGCAGTAAAGTATTAGTTGTAAAATGGTGAAATATTTATAAGTTTTCGGCAAGCAGAGCATGTGGTTTGTCGTGCAAAATTGTGCTACGCATGTGCGCCTACATTAAATTGACTGAAAAACTTGTGGCTAATTCAATTGCTGCGCCCCAACTATTGAGTACATTATGGTAATATTTGTGTGGACTAATTAGCAAAGTCATTGTGGCATGTCATTAAAAATTTCATGGCAGCGAATTTTTTGGAATACAAAGGCGGAAGTCAAAAGGTAGTAGGAGAGAATATATAAGTACGAAAAAGGTTTAAAATAAAATGTTTTAACAAAGTGTAATGTTCTGGAAGCTAATTTAGTTAATTACTAGCAAGATTGCGAACTTTTTCATTAAAAAATTTTCGAATAAAAATTTGAAATTAGACCTAAAATCGGAATTCTAATTTGGTGTTTGTATTTTTTTTTTGTTTTTGATTCGAAAATCGAAATAAAAATTGAAAATTTAATATTTAATCTCAAAATCAGAAAAAAAAAAGATAAATATCTGTCTCTTATACACATCTAGATGTGTATAAGAGACAGTGCTTACTCAGAGGCCTATGTATTGTTGTGGTTGTTTATCGACAAATGCGTACTTTTAGAAAGTACCGTTTGAATAGCATACATGATTTACATGTAGGCGTACACTTGTCTTTAGTATTTGTTTTTTTTTCATTTAACAAATTTGTTTGCAATTAAGCTCAATTTTTTTGGCTTAAGTTGACTTTCTATGAGTTATAGATAAATTTTGATTCGTGATAAAAAATATGTTGTATAAAATATAGTTAAATCTTTCCATGTAAGGTTTGCAAATAGTTGTATGTATTGGTATATGTTTATATACCTATACATATATATATGCATTCTTCAATATTTGTATGTAGTACCTGATAAAATTATGCGCTCAAACCAGTTGAGATTATAGAGAAAATGAGAAGTGGGAAATTCCGTTAACAGCAGCTAATTTTTAACATACCTGTAATGAAAGAAAGTGGAAAATAGCGATTTAATATTTTTAGGCAAATAAAAATTAAAATAATATTAATATATTTAGATCATGGTAGACCATTTTAGATAGAAAACATTGTTCATATGTTTTTTTCTGATTTTTATAAAAAAGCGCTTAAACCATTTAATGATTTTCAAAAAGTCAGAAATGAGTTAGAGACAAAATATTAAAAGACAACTCAGATAGAAATTCGCATAAATTTTAAAAAATAATCATATTAGCATAATACCCATTGAAAACGAGAAATAAAATAACAAAAAGGAAAGAAAAATAATTATTTACGGGCAATCTACCGATCACAGAGAATAAGATGAGGACGGTGGCTAAACTTTTAATGGTTAAATACAACTTAAGACGTTTTTAAGGGTTTCAAAAAATCGATTTTTTTATTGTCCTATTAAATTTTAAAACACGTCTAGAATATTTTCCTAAATTGATCAGAGTAATAGTTTAGGAGATATAGCCTTGAGAACTTGTGCTCTCGAGACTAACTACGCTTTTTCTCGAAAATTTATTTTTGAAGTCGGTTGGCAAGAGTTCTCGATACGACACGACTAAAAAACGTATTCTTTTTACCTTAGATGATCGTGTAAGGAGTTATCCTGCTAACGCCGGCTGATTTCTTTCCGGCGAGTCACCAAAAATGGCGTCGCAAAGGCCGATTTTACAATATTTTTTCCAAAAATTTCAGAATTTCTATTTTAATAGTGTATGTTTGTAACAATAAAAAATATAATAAAAAATATAATAAAATATTTCATGTTGAAAAGGGCTGTTTTTTACCCGAGGAAACCCATGTAAGCCTTTAACTCAATTTCCGTCAAAACTACAAGTCGTCTAGAAAAAAATTATATGGCAACTTATTACATCTTTTTCATATAACCTCAAAATTATTGTTAAACACTAACTTTACTCTAGAAATTTCAAAAGCCATTTCTTCACATCATTTTATCACTTAAGGTACAAATTAAGTGCTATTGACGGTCAGGTTTACAAAAAAAATAATGTTAGAATCCTTTTCGAAGACCACAAATGTCCTTTCCACCAAACAAAGGTCCTCCACTGCTTTATGATTCCAGCCTTAACCGTTAAAGAAACCCAAAGATCAAAATCTCTCTAGAACATATTGTCTCATTTAGAAAATATTAAAGAGGAACAGTATTCGACTAATATTTATCAACAGTGTCTACAAGATTATTATTAATTAAGTTGGTTTTATTGCAATAACTCTGCCTACAGCCACCTTTCAACCAGTCTTCTGCCAAAACTGATCTTCCTCACCTCTGCATATAAGCTGTTATATACTTTTCTGTATATAATATATAGTTTAGCAGATAGTTGTGCGCACATAAACTGCCACAAGCAAACCAAAAGCTCTAACCATGCATTTAAACAATGATAGTTAACTAACCAACCATTAGAGCAGACATTTACTACCGCATTGTTGAGGCGATATGGTGTTTTTAAGCCGCCAACAAGAAACAAAATGGCCTTGAATTTTTAATCGAGTTTCGTTTGGTAGCAACACAACAAGAGCAACAGTAAAAAAAAAAACGAAGTTGAAGTAGAAGACACCGCCAGTGATTCTATTACCCGCCGTGTTGCTCATGTAGCGCTTACTTCCTTAATATACAGCACGAAGCTCTGCACTACTTTTCGGCCTGCTGCTACGCTTTACCAACTAGTAAACTGTAGCACAAACGACAAGATGTTGGCTCAAAGCTTAGCAGCCGCTTTTTTTATACAGCGCTTAGAGTTTGCTTGCTTGCGTCTTATAACCTTACAAGCGGCTACTACGCGTCTGCAATGGTTGTTGCTGCCACTGGTTGTATACCCTGAACAGTGGGAGGTAGATAAGAAAACATTTTATTTGACAAGAGATCTTCACGAAATTTGCTGGCGATTATCGAAGGCAACGCTATAATATCTGAAGAAATTTTTAAGATCAGGCCGCTACAACATATAGCTGCCATACAAACTGAACGTTCAGAATTAAGTTCTTCTATGGAAAACTTTTTCACTTAACAAGATATCTGTACGAAATTTTGTAAGAATTATTTTCCAAGGCAACACTACAATATCAGAAGAAATTTTTGAAATCGGAGCACTGTAGCATATTACTGCCATACAAACTGAACGTTCAAAATTAAGTTCTTGTGTGGAAAAATTTTTCACTTAACAAGATATCTTTACGAAATTTTGTAAGAATTATTTTTCAAGGCAACACTACAATATCAGAAGAAATTTTCGAAATCGGAGCACTGCAGTATATAGCTGCCATACAAACTGAGCGTTCAAAGTCAAGTTCTTGTAAGAAAAACTTTTTTACTTGACGAGATATCTTTACGAAAATCGGTAGAGATTATTTTCTAAGTCAACGCTATAATATCTGAAAAAATCTTCCAAATTGTATAACTATATCTTACACTTGCCATACAAACTGAGCGTTCGAAGTCAAGTTCGTGTATGGAAACTTTGGTATTTCTAAAGGGTATTACAGCGTTTTTTCTTGTTTTTTTTTTTCGTATAGCTTCTTACCACCACCAAGTGCTGCACAGCTATTTTGCCTCTACAGCCCCCATTGCTGCTTCTTGTTGTTTTTATTTTTATTTTTATTTTTTGCTCTTATTACTGGCTCTGTTGACTTTGCAGCTTTAACTTTTATTATACACCCCAAGTCTGTGCTTTATTATATGTTACTTCTCTTTTTTTTACGCTTATGTTGTTGTAATATTGTTTTCTTTAGTGGTAACTATTATTCGGTCGGTCGGTCTGTCAGTTTTTGTTTAGCTGCTTGCGCTTGCCTGCCTGCCTTGTCATGCTCTTGATCTTGGCCAAGCATCTGCAACACATATCGCTTGGCTTGTCTTGGCTCGACTTGGTTTCAGCTGTGGTTGTGTCTATTTCTTCTTGCTTATTTCTTTGCTTTTTTTTTTTTTTTTTGTTTTTTTTTGCTCGTCAT
>NW_017535579.1:0-7869 GCF_001853355.1 Bactrocera latifrons | reverse complement strand
GTTAATTCTAAATATTTTCTGTAAGCAAAAATTAAGCAAAAAACTATTTTTATTGTCAATGAAAATGATTGCCCTTTGGACAGGGTTACTTAAATATATTATATAATAAAGTTAATTTTGTTAGTTGAAAGTTGAAGTTAATCAAACTACATTGAAGTAAAATTCTAAATAGCTTCATTTTGGCAGAAAATCATCGACTGGGTTGCCACATTTTCAAAAAAAGTTTAATCTTAATTGAGTTGTCAAATTTATACCGGTTTGCTTATGAGTATACACAAAAATATGATGTTAAATAGCATGATTTTTGCACAAATTGATTGGCAATGTTGCCACCTTTGTTAATAAAATATTTAATTTAAAAGAGTATGAAATATCTGTATCTATTATAAATGCTATAAGCGAGAAAAATGTTGCTTTGCTTATTAGAAAGATAACTGGTATTATTTCTTAGTAAAACAGATTTGCCAATCTGTTCTTATTAAAAATTTTTTGGTTATTGAAAATAAAAATTTGTAACCATTCTTGATTTTAATTTTTTATTTTTTAATTTTGAAGTATAAGCTTTGCTTTCTCAGTTTAACCGTTAAATTTTAACAATTTGCCACTTCGCCCTGCCTTATTTACATACGCATGCCAACATTTCGGCTTTTCATCTATTCGAACGTGACCACTTCAACACTTTTTCACTTTTCCATATTTCGCGCATAAACAGTTCATTCAACTGCAAATTTCTTTTCACAACTTTTTCAAATTGGCCAAGTGATGAGTTCACTTAAACGGTTACTTTGCTTGGTCGTGTCGTAGCCAACTTTGAAACTCACACGAAACTTATTCAAGCAGAAAAGCACACACACACAGTCATATATGTATTTCCGCAATAACTTACAAAAGAGTGTTGTCGACAAATAAACCAACAACAAGTGCTACTACTTTTATGGCAGCCTAGTTATGCAAAAACAACAAGAAAAACCGCGAAGACAACAACAAAAACAGCAACTAAATTTTTATAAATTATCGCATGCCTGCCTAAGCACACGAAAAACAATACAAAATGAGCCATTAGTCTTTGGCCAAGTCGTAGGCAAATATATTATGTAAGGTGTATGTGTGTGTGTGTAGGCTTGTCAGCAGCTGGTGTACTTGCTTGCAAATTTGCGTGTTTGTTCTGCGACTTGTTTCTGCGCTGCGGTTTGGTCACAATCAAGCTAAGTGGCTACTTACATAGATACTGAGCTAAGACTTACGTCGCTTTACGTTGCTTGTGTGTCTCAACATACATTGCAGTAAAGAACCATATACTACTTATATAGAAGTAGTAAATATGAAGCTTAGCCATATTGGCAAATAGTTGTACTTGTTTGGTGCCACAAATGGTAGTATGTGTGACCCAGAAATTTTTTCCATTCATTCTTGGTCGCATATTTCTAGCGCTGGCATGCAAATATTGGTATGTGGTATGTGTTTCAAAGTAATTATATATATACATACATATGTGTGTACATGTATGGAAATAATTTTTTAGTTTCCTGTTTTCGTGGCTGATTGCAGCTGCAGCTGTTGGCAACAAAACAAATACTTTGCCGAGCAAAATAAAATAATAGCAAGAAGAAAATAATAAAATTAAGACTATACAAAAATTTAAATTTGAGGGAGAAATAGATGTGTATAAGAGACAGACTAAACAGTAATGTAGAATTAATTGTAATTATGATTATAATTAATTTTTTCCTTTATTTTGTTTTCATTTTAGCTTCATCTTTAAAGTAATCACCTTTAAAAAGTGTTTCATATCAAATTTTTATATACAAAAAGTAAGAAAGATATAAACTGGCTACAAATAGCGTTTGTCAAACGGTGTGAAGTGGTTAAAAACGTTCGCAAAATGAGCGGTTCTACGGCGGCCAGTTTAAGTTGGCTGTCCGCTATTTATTTTTTGGTTTTATTAGCCACAACGACAATAAAAACAAATGCAGCGATCGAGGAAGGCCTCTCTTGTCCAAATGGTGAGTAACACATATTTGAAAATATGTTTTATAGTTTTGAAAATTTCGGTTTTAATACTTTTGAGGTAATTTTTATAAATTTCACGATTTCGATTCATTAAATTTAAGAATTTAAGCTTTAGGCAAAAATCATAACACTTTTAAGTTACCTTGATGAAATGTGTACTTTTTTATGCTTGGAGACATTTTAGAAAATTTCGAGACTAAATCGGGATAGCGTTGTATAAACGAGATTGATAGTTTCATTGTGAAAACTATCAAGGACAATAAAAACAAGATTGATAGTTTTTTTTTTGTTGTAGAAACCAGAAAGTACAAGAAAAAAATCAGAATTTATTATTTCCAATACTTTAGACAATTTTCAAAATTTCGGGACTAAAATAGTCTTGCATTATAGATAAAGTTTGCTATTTATGTACTTACATAATTAATTGATTTCACTTTATTGACTGCAATAATAACAAATTGAATTTTATCTGTCATGTTTAATACTTAGAGGCGATTTTAATAATTTCGGGGATAAAATGGGATTGATATTTCTGTTCGTAATAGACATTATTTGTTGCCATAGGAACGAATTGAAGCAAAATTTTAAATATATTTGTTAAAATTTCGGGATTAAAACGGGATTATGTTAAAAAATCGGGATTGATATTTTTCTTCTTTTTTGTTGTAGACTTAACTGGTTGCAATAGTAGTTAGAAGAATACATTTTAATATTTATTGCTTAAAATTTCGGGACTAAAATCGGGATTACATATAAAATCGCTTCGTTTTAGATTTTACTAGTTTCAATAGTAAAAATAATAAATAAATTTTTATATTTATTGCTTAAAATTTCGGGACTAAAATCGGGATTACATACATTATAAAATCGGGATTGATATTTCTTCGCTGTAGACTTTTTTACTTTTACTATTGATAAGAAGAAGTAAATTTTAACATTTATTGCTTAAAACTTCGGGACTAAAATCGGGACCACATTACTATTTAGATAATTTATAAAGAATAAATTCAGAAATTAAGAAAAAATTATACACATTCCATTAAAAAGTTGAATTACACTATGAAATTAGTGACATTCAATTTTTCGAAAGCATATTACGCATACGCACTGTCGTCCCTTGATTGAAACATAGTTAACGAAAGAAGTACCATAAAAGTATAACAAATACACATACACAAATACAGCTTACGAATAAATACAGTAAAGTAACAGTTAAATTCGCTGCTAGTTACACAAGTCACTAATCGTCCACACCTTGCATAACTGCGTGACTGCATTTGCCGTCACATAATACATCATATGACAAATAAGTTGGATCTTGTTAGAATTGCTGCGTGAGTTCTCATTCAATAAAATTACATTTATTTAGTGCTGACTTTCTTGAGCGTAACTATACGCTACTTATTAAGGCTTACCGCCAAACTTCTCAAACCGTTTACAACAGTACTGATGTGTGTGGTGGTATGAGAGATGGCGTGCCAAAATAAGGCATGATGGCTATAGTCGTGATATAATGCACACCAATAACTCTCTGCTAGCTGATAATGAAGTTAACAACTGCATAAGTACATGTATGTAAGATCATAAAATTGTTGCCATATGTATGTATGTACGTATGTGTGCTTATTGTTACATGTTTGCATGTGTATCAGGCTTCTTTCCTATACATAGAATGCACCAGTTATATTAGGCCACCGGCAATTCCGTCATTCAAACCTACAACTCTATCTATAAACAAGGCAGTGGTTTAACAGTTATACACACATACAACACACACATATCACACATACATTTGCCCGCAATAAATGTTAATGCAAGCTTACTGTTGCATGCCAGTCATGCGAGTTACCCGTTGGCGGCTGCTGAAACACTTGTTCGATTGCCAACACCGAACACCAACCACCCAACAACACCACCACAGCCGCCACTAGCACCAACCACAACAGAAACAACAACACCAGCAGCCACTTGTTGCTAGCGGCGCGCATAGATAACGAGTGTGTGAGTACTAAGCGTGGAACACTGCGGCAGCAAGCGGGTTTTGCGGTGCCTCAACATCGATCAAGCGTCAAAACAACAACAACACTACAGCGATAGCGGGTAGACACGTTGTAGCAATGTGGACAGCAATGAGAACAGTAAAGCGAGCAAACTAGAATTTTTAACGGTATTTCTTTAAACACGATAAATACCACATAATCGTGTATGGAGTGTATGGAGAAAGAGCAACAACAACAAAAAGCAAGTAGTAGCTAAGTCGACAACTACCTATAAATAACAACAACTTTAAATAAGGTGAATTGCAAAAATACTAGTGCCACCGCCATACGATAAAATTGCAACAACAACATGTTTAGCTACATATATCAATTGCGCTCCTTAACTAACAATATACTGCTACGTAGAAAGCCTGGTTCCAGTATTTATAAATATATAAATATTTTATTTGAATTTAAATGTATGCTTTTTCGGACTAGTTGGGAACTAGTCTATATATATGTATGCATAAAATAAGTTCACAATATCTTATATTTAGTCTCTTAGAGATATATATTTTATTCGAATCAAATTGTATGCCATTTCGGACTAGTTGTGAAACTAGTTGTGAACTAGTCTCTTTGCTCAAACTAAAACAGTCGTTCAAATTCAGGTGCCCAATTTTTTGAAGGCTCGTGTAGGTGCTCTGTTATGACCCCTACAAAATTACTAAGTTTCCTTTGTTTAGAAGGAAAAGCTTTTTGGTTCCAAGTCCTGAGATTTTTTTCTAAATTCAACTGCTTCAAACAGCATTGGCATGAGGATGGATGGTCTATGGCGTAGAACTAGTTGCTTACTGAGTTAAATAGAGAAAAAGAGCAGCAAATACTAAAATGCTACTAAGAGAAGTCGAAAAGCCAAGGGGGTCAAATAAAATTTGTTTGTTGAATATTTCCTGAACTAGATCAAAAGTAACTATATTTGTAACTAGGCTTATTGAAATGGGTCTATAACTAGTTAAGATTACAAGCAAATATAGAAAACAAGCAGAAAATACTACATTTTCATACCCTGAACAGGATATTTTAGGTGTGCACTGAAATATCGATATGGGACCACTGTATGAAATATCTGTCATACGAATTAATCCACAAAATTCAATTTCTTGTATGGAAACATTTTTTATTTGCAAACCATCTTTACTAAATTCGGCATAGATTATTACACAAGTCAGCTCTACAATCTCTGAATAAAGTGTTCAGATCGGCCTACTATGGCATATAGCTGTCATACAAACTGACCGATAAAAATTAATTTTTTGCATGGAAAACTTTATTTGAGAAGATATCTTCACGAAATTTGTCATAAATAATTTTATTATGTAACGCTACAACCCCTAAAGAAATTGTTCATATCGCCCTACTATAGCATATAGCTGTTATACAAACTGACTGATCATAATTAAGTTCTTGTAAAACTAGTCAAACACTATATTCTTGTATTTTTCTTTTGCCTCTTTATATAGTTTGCACAACTAGGGATACTACAACTTTTTTACAAACAAAAAAAAAAAAAAAAAAAAAAAAAAAAANTTTCCAATTGAGAACTGAACATCTTACATCTTTTGAAACTACTTACTTTTCTTAATTTCAAGGCAAATTTTGTAACTGTTGCCATATAAAATAAAAACAGATATTTTAAATTTTGAAAGTTTTGAAAAACTGCATATGTAAGTATGAATTTTCAAAGCATATATGTACATATTTCACATATGTATTTTCTTTGTTGAGCAAGTAATGTGGCAACACTGTTTTTGAAAAGTACAAAAATTTGTGAAAAAACAGATTTTCAGCGTAAACGTATTTCAAAAAATTGTAAAAGCTTACTTGAAAAACAAAATTCTAGGGGTTGCCACATAAAATAGAAAAGTTCAAAAACTTACACTTTTCATTTTTCAAAGTGAGAGTTGAACGTCTTACAACTTTTAAAATTAAATCAATCTCTTAATTTAAAAACAAAAACAAAAAAAAAAGGTTAGGGTTGCCATATAAAACAAAATGTTTAAACCAATAATTTTTTAAATAGTTGCCATAAGCCTGAAAAAGCAGATTTTTAATCCTAAAATATTTCGGAGGCATAGATCCGTAAAAGATTAATTTCAAAGTTTTCATAAAAATTAAAATATGAATATGAAAAAATTAATATAAAACTGCTTATTTGTTAAATCCATCGATGTTGAACCACTATCGTATAAAAGGTCGTGTAAACTTTGTATGGGGAATTTTTTTCTTTTGAAGAGATATTGTTACAAACTTCGACACATAGTATTCTCCAAAGCAACTCTTCAATATCCAAAAAAATATTTTAGATGGAACCCATATAGCGTATAGCTGTTATACAAACTGTACGAACAGATTCAAGTCTTTGTAAGTAAAACTTTTGTATTTCATGACCTATCGTTATGAAATATGGCAAAT
The DNA here is from genome assembly GCF_001853355.1 of Bactrocera latifrons. NCBI lineage: Eukaryota > Metazoa > Arthropoda > Insecta > Diptera > Tephritidae > Bactrocera > Bactrocera latifrons. The sequence goes on along the minus strand of NW_017535579.1, from coordinate 1,405 downwards.
ATTATTTTCAAAGACAACCCTATTATACCGAAGAAAAATATTTTAGATCGGTCAACTATAAAATATAGCTGCCATACAAACTGACCGATTAATATGAAGTTCTTGTATGAGAAATTTTTTTGTTTGACAACATATTGGCACGAAATTTGGCTTAAAAGACTTTCTAGGTCTAGGCTATATTCTCAAAAATATTTGTGCAGATCGGACCGCTATAGTGTGATCTGTCTGAATTATGTTCTAGTATTTTTGCCACAGTTTGAAACCATGCATTCCTCTTATATAAGTTTTCAATGCAAAAATTCTTTAAGTCAACCGCTTTACAGTTTGTCATGACATTTCGATTGACAATAATTTGTATTAATTTGCTTTATATATATAAATAAATATTTATTTTCATTTTTCCTGCTACACTCGCAAAAAGTGAATCACATGCGTCTTTATATATATAGTACATATATATTTTTCATATATATATTTTTTTCTTTGAACAAAATCGTTGCCGCCAACAGAAGTGGCATAACTCTTGCCAAGGTTAACAGGTTCCATTGTGAGCACCGTACACGCATCTACATAAGTCTGTATGTAGATATGTACATAAATAATTATTATATTTGCATTTGTTGTTGTAGCGTTATATTGCAGTTGTTGGGTGCTAACTTGGTTCTATGAATGATTGGCAAAATCGCTGCTAAAGCTGCTGCTGTCGATGGATGTTAACGCTGTTGTTGTTGTTGTTCACATTGGTTGACTGCGGCAATCTGTTGTATTTATAAATACACGAGACTGCGCCCCGCAAGCTCAGCTGCGATACTTGCACCGTTCCTGCACACTTACCTACACACATGCACATTTGGCCTTGGTATTGTATGTGTGTATCAATAATACACGCTTCGATTGCTTTTACAGTCTTCGGAAGCATTCTTCGCATACCACAGTGTGCACGTAATCTGGCAGCACTTGATTTTTAAGCGTTTGAGCAAGCGTTCAACTGAATGATTAGCTCTACTTAGCTCTTTTACAGCTTTTTTACAGACTTTTTTCGATTATTGTTGTTGCTTAAGTCAATAATTATGCGCAATTGCAGTCCATTGTTTTTGCTTTGGCATCTGGCATGACAAACTGGTTTTTCGCGCTTTAGAATAATCATTAAAGTAAACTTGATTTAAATTAAGAGAAACAAAAATGAGTCAGTACTGTTGATTGTGAAAATGTGTGGTGAATTTAAATGTTGACTTTGAAATGTTTTAAAATTACCATTGTACAGGTTTAGCTTCACATTTGTCAGAGTAACTGAAAATGTTCACAAAATTTTTTTTTTTTTGAGAAAACTCGCTCGTTAAGTAAAAAAAAAAAAATTATGTATGAATTATGAGAAATTATATAAATATTATAATTTTTTACTTCA
>NW_017535578.1:2075-4854 GCF_001853355.1 Bactrocera latifrons | reverse complement strand
ACACGCGTACAGCCATTTTTTAAAACAATTCGCCTTGTTATTCTCCCTTTATTAAAAAAAAAAAAACCCAAATTTGTGGTGATCGTGAAGTGCACAGCAAAAACGGTGAGTTAGTGTAAAAAACAACATAGATTTTATCCTGTCGAGATGCCCCGTTATGATAGTTTGTTACATACTTAAGCAGCGTTTGAAAAACTACGCTACTCCCGTAGCATTTCATTTTGCTCTTGCTACCGCTCTCACTTTGTCGGGAGCCACAGCAGAGTCTTGGCAAAGCAATGTAAAAGTATGTGCTCTACTGTGCTCCGAGTTTCGTTAGGTAAAAAGTATAGTTGTAGCGAGAGCAAAACATGAAATGCTGCGCGGTAGCAGAGCAGAGCTAATGACAATTTTTATGTGCTACAGCTCCCGCATGTGTTTTTTTTTTTCTCTTGTTTTGCTTTTTTCTGTCATAATTTTTGAATTAATTGAATAATTCAAACAAAAAAATGTTATGCAAAACATTTTGGCACTTGTTGCGTTAAGTGACTTTATAAATCTAAAATCAAATATTTTAAGAAATATCTTGTATTAATAAAGTTTGTTAGATAATAATTGAATAAATTATAAAATATTTTTTGTATTCTGTAAAATATTTACCATTTTATTATATTATTAAAAACATCATCTATTACAATACTAAATTACTATGAATTTTCGAGATTAATTTTAACTACATACACTTTCCCCTTTTTATATACATGCTTACCATTAGTTTAAGGTAAGTTATGTTAAGTTTTAGGCTAAACCATGAAATTCTGGTAATAAATAATTTTATTGTACAAAAACCATTATTGCGAACGTCCGTTTTCTTAACCGGCATCTTTTAAATTGGCTTAGGAACAGGCACGTTCACAGTAATTCGCGCAACCCAATTAATTTGTTCGTCCTAAAAAAACTCCCTGTTCAGAAACAAAATCAGTATAACCCATATACTAAGCATGCATCTTCTTCTTTACTGGCGTAGATACCGTTTTCGCCAGCCGAGTTAACAACAGCGCACCAGTCGTTACTCCTTTTCGGTCCGTGGCGCCAATTGGATATTTCAAGCGAAGACAGGTCCTTCTCCACTTGGTCCTTCTAACGGAGTGCTTCCCCCGACGAGTATTGCGTCGAGTACTTTCAGAGCTGGAGTGCTTTCGTCCATCCGGACAACATGACCTAGCCAGCGGAGCCGCTGTCTTTTGATTCGCTGAACTATGTCAATGTCGTCGTATATCTCATACAGCTCATCGTTCCATCGAATGCGATATTCGTGCAAAATACCATATATCTTTCGCAGAACCTTTCTCTCAGCATTCCGATGACTTTTTGTTAATCGACGAAATTGTTACTACAGAAGATGATATTATTGACATTGTTATTGACGAAACGGTTACTGACGAATTATCTGACAGAGAAACTGAAGACCTAAATGAAGTATGCACTTAACAGTAAACCTACCACTACTGGTCAAATTGAACTTTTTCAAACTTTTGTAAAAGTTACATATTCTTAAACGATATAACACCGTTATCAAACTATATGACAATGCTTAGAATATGCATATAATATTTTTTTCATACTTTAGTTTTAGTTATTTGCTCTATTTTCCAAGAAGAATTTGTCATGTGGCCTACCTACCGCGGCCGGTCAATATGACCAGGGCAAAAATATTATACAGTTACCTCAGAGTACAATCTTTATTATTAATTATCTCAGCGGGGGTTTCAATGGAAAGGACTCGACAATAAGTAGTATTGATTACTTTGTCAAGTAGTGGACTTCTAAAGTTTCTTTTGCAATTTTTTTTGCAACTATTTATTTGAAGGAGATAAGGTAAAGCACAAAATATTCGGATGTAAATTGTGTATTCCTTACATAGTGTAATAATTTATTGCAGATAATAACCCCAAAAATGTCAAAACCATGGAAAATTACAAATCACCTAAAATAACGGAAATTGAAGAAAAGGATTCAGAATATGATGAACAAGAAACTCCTCGAAATGAAAACAAAAACATGGAAACAGAGATATTTACATCAAGTGAATTGGAATTAGAAAATGATAGTGAAGAAGAAAATATTATAAATAAGTGTCCAGGACAGAAAAGAAAGAGAGTTTTATTGACATCCGAAAGTGAGACAGATTTAGAGGATCAACACATCGAAACAGCTGCTGTTGGAGCAGTCTGGGAAGAAATAAACGGAAGTTCCAACCCTGGCAGGTTGCCAGTGCATAATATTTTTAGGGATTCGTCAGGGCCAACGGGATATGCTAAACTACATTTGAAAGGACTACTACACACTACATGAAAGGACAAATGAAGACGGTATTTGCTCTTATCATTGATCAGAGCATAATGCAAAAATTTGGATATCTCATATTTGTGGAATAAAAATGAGGAACTTGCTTTTTTTTCAAAAACAATGGGCCGAAACGACGTTACTGAAATTACCCAAGAAATTACTTTAAAAAAAAAACTGCAATTGTTGGACCAATTCGTGGAAACAAGAGAGAGAAAAAAAATTTGATCAACACCCTCTTCAAACTCTGATTTGCCTGTACGAAAAGCTTGCCAAATAAAATTTTGTAAAGGTTATAAATCAACAAAAAGTTGTTCGAAGTGCGTAAAATATGCTTGTGGAAAATGGACATTCCAGACTACAATAATTTTTAAACAATGTGATTAAGCCGAATAGAGTATATTATATATACATGCATAACATTCTGTATAAAAATTTACTCTTATTTTTTCTT
>NW_017535578.1:0-1756 GCF_001853355.1 Bactrocera latifrons | reverse complement strand
ATTTGAACAATGTTGCCATTGCTCAATACGCATATATAGTTTTGTACACATTTATGTTTTCAATTACAATTTTTTATAATATAAAATATCAAAACTGAAAGCAAACTATTAAACTAGTTTATATATTTATAAATAATAGCATTCGACTCTGATTTTGAGTTATTTTAAGAAAATTTCAAACATATTGAACAGATTGAATTATAAAAGTTGATAATTATTACAGTATATAGATATTGGCAACTCTGCGTTGTGGGAGAGCAATCAGCTGACACGTTTCTACGGCAAAAATCCGAAGAATCCGTCAAAGAGAGAAGGGAGTAGCATTTTTCACTGTGCACTTACATTGCGCGCCCATAAGACGGGTCGTATCAGGTGACAATCGTCGAATGCTATTATTTATAAATATAACATATAAACTATTTTTATTGTGTGGAAATAAAGAAAATATGGACGACGAAAATTAGCAGCTCTAGTTGAGACTAGAAGTGAATTATTCAACAAGAGCAGTCCATACTATAAGCTACAACCGAGGAAAGATGCTTTGTGGGCTGAAATCGGGAGGGAGTTGAACGCAAGTGGAAAGTTGCTTTGTTATTTACAACTATTTATGTTTTTAATAATAATTAATTATATTTATAAAGGAGAAATGTGTCGCCGTAGATGGATGACACTTCGGGACCGGTACGGGAGGGAAGTGCGGAAGGCTAACGCCCCCTCAGGCAACGGGATGGAGTTCCAAAGACAGTGGCATTTGATGGAGGCAATGACGTTTCTTAAGCCACATATTTTACCACGACCGTAAGTTTTAGCATATTAATTAAATATATATACTTTTATTTGAAATAAAAACTTAAATTTACAGGGTTAGATTCTCACAAAATATTTGTGAAACCACTGTCACCGGTCAGGGTCAGTTGCAATCAGCAACTGAAGACACTTGATTGCAGCCACATGAACATGCGCAGGAGGTGGAAGTGATAAATGGTCAACACAACCAACCCAGCAGATCCAACAACAACAATCATCAAGTCCAGCTGTGCAAGCATTCAGCACTTTAATCGTGTCCCTTTTGAATAAAATGGACGACGAAAAACAAGCTACGGCAATAGAGGAAATGCTGCAAGCTGCATTCAAAGGGCAGAGAGGAGAGTAATATTCAATAAAATGTTAAGTTCGTGTCCCTTTTGAATAAGATGGACGACGAAAAACAAGCTACGGCAAAAGAGGAAATGCTGCAAGCTGCATTTAAAAGGCAGAGAGGAGAGTAATATTCAATAAAATGTTAAGTTAATTTAATATATAATATAAAAATGAAGTATTTATTTTTAAATTATTATTTTACTTAAACTAACTATATGTTGTTAGATAATTCATTTCTTATGTCAATAATTACAAAAATATGCTTTTGTTTTTAATTTAAAAAAATAAAATAATGGTCATAAAGAGTTGTTTTCATTTTCCCGGCGCCACTCACCGGCATGAACAATGTTATGTCCTTCCACTCGATCAATTTTCTGGATTATATTCAATCGTTGTTTTCAGAATTCTCCACCGGGCGGTCAATATACCAAAGGGATTTTCTATGACTCTACGAGCGAATTAATTTATTTACTCGTTATGAATAAAATAAATATATAATTTTAAGTCAGCCAATGAGATTGGTTCTGACTGATCCTTTATTTGTATAATATTTCAACGTATACACACGTACTACAATATTGAATATATTACACTTATCTGTACAAGTGTTACAAGT
>NW_017535577.1:0-5374 GCF_001853355.1 Bactrocera latifrons | reverse complement strand
TTGGAGACTGTGTCCTCATTCATGATGATTGTCTTCCCCCTACCGAGTGGCGGCTTGGCCGCATAGAAAAGCTGCATTATGGCTCCGACGGTCACATACGAGTCGTAGATCTCCGTACGCAAAAAGGAACACTAACCAGACCGCTAGTGAAGCTATGCTTTTTACCAATCGCCGACGACCGCGAGTCCGAAAACCGCAAAAACGAAACCGATAAAATCGCGATATAATAAAATCACTAAATTTATCACTAAACCGAGAAATACGCCAATAACAAACCGCTAACACATAATAGACTGTCGAAAACTAACAAAAATCGGTCGTTCAATACGACGACCCATTCATGCCACACTTCGTGGCACGATGGCCCACATCTCATTGTATGATAGATTAATAATCAACAATCTTCTCTATATAGATTACTATGGATGTAGATACGCCAGTTACAACCACGTCAACCGCTTGGGCAGCTACCAATGCGCCGCGCACCGGGCCTACACCAGCGCACCGAACCATGGTTGCAACAGCACCGGCAGGCACGCAGGCAACTGCACCGGCAACCGTACCTGCAGCGGTACTTGCACCCGCAGCTCGGGGTGGCACTCGACCACCACCACGCCAATCATGGACGTCGGAGACCCTAAGGTGCCCCATCTGCCGACGCCCACATCGCGTGCACCATTGTGGGATATTCCGGGGTATGCGTCCCGTGCAACGGCAACAAGTTTCCCAGGCACACGGGCATTGCCACAATTGCCTATCACATACACACATGACTGAGCAGTGTGAGGCACGACGACTGTGCCAAATATGCCACAGGCCGCATCACACGCTGCTACATCGCAGCGCGGCACTCGAAGTGAATCGGCCACCCATCCATCGTGGCCGCATGCCCCGATTCCAACCCGCAGCTCGTGGCGCACCCCAGCGAGCCGGAACCTCGTCGCGGCGTCGACAGCCTGGGCCACCATCTCGTCGATCTACGGGTCTGAGCAGCGTTGTGGCAGTCACCGATGCCCAGGGCATACTTAAATTATGGAAGGAAAACTATTGAATACAATGGTCGTTACCAAAACTATTGAATGCAAGTTTATAACTGCGATTAATTCTTTGTTGGACCAAACGCAACTAATGACCGAAAATTATAAATGTGGTAAATCATTGTCCAACGAATGGCACAATTCCGATTTCTTGGGCGCCGCGATTTGAAGGTACCGTTGGAAAGAAGACGTTCTCCTGATTCAAAAATGTACGGCGTTATAGGTACCGCAAATGCTTAGTTTAGGAGATATTCGATCTTAAAGTTCAAAAATTCCCAAAATTCGAACATTTCGAGAAGCTATTTCAGCACATTAAAGAGACTTTGTTCACATTTTTAAATTAAACTATAAACTCTTAAATAAATTCACTTTTTACACTTTTAGCAGGTTTTTTTACCTAAGAAATCTTTATTTTAAAAATACATACATTACAAAATTACGACGAAATGGAGCGCTGCCATGTGATAATGAGGAAATTCGCTGAAATTCCTTTTTTCCCAAAAATTCCTTATCCATGCATATGGATATGTTCTTTATTTAATTTAATAAACAAATAAGTAATATTATATAATAATATTATATAACTATATTATATACTGTCACCTAATATACAAACCATCTTATTATAAAAAATAAATGGAAATCGCTGACAGATATAATAAATAAAATTTAACCATTTTATAACGAAAACTCAATATATTTTCTTAATTTTTTACGTAGGAAGGAGTACTATGCGAAAGTACTTCAGTTATCCGAGTATTCGCTCGACCAGGGTTATTTTTTTAGAGCGCGGCCGAAGGCCGCCGAAGCAGAAAGGTGTACTACGCGAAAGTACTTCAGTTATCCCGATATGATATAAATTTTATAATACTATATTATCATAGAGTTTTAATTATTTGTGTTTATTAAATATAAATCGCATATTATACATATACATACTATATGTAAAATGTATAATATGTGGAAAAAGTTTTCACAACTCAATTATAACTTAAAAAATGTTAGAAAGTATTTTTTATTATAATTAATGTAGAAAAAAGTATCACGAAACAAACAAAGAAAAATCGTTAAGAATCCTACATATTTGGTGTTTAAGATGTGGCAACGCTTGTTTTGTAAACAATCTAACCTTTGCAACGCCGAGTCCGCTAAGTGATTTTTAAGTTAATAAATTTAGGTGAAATATTACAAAATAAAATTAAAATTTGAACTTATTTCAATGTTTAGAGTGTATACTTAAATATACAGAGTGAAAAACTTGAATAAATTTAATGGAAGATAGAGAAATACCATGTGTTATTAGTGCAAATTTTTGAACTTTTAGTCGTGAAAATTTTAAAAAATATAAGTAATTTTTATATTATTTTTGGGTATTCCTCCTCTGGAGAAGCTCCCCTATCCGCACATACCCCATTTATACTAAAATTCAGTTTTTTGCCCCTCCGCCAAAGTAATCGAAATCGTGCCCAACGAATTTATCACGAAATTTAATAAAAACAAATTAACGGCATCTGAGGGGAAATGATAACGGTTACTTTCTATGCATTTAAAGAGGCGACAAAAGCAATATTGATATACTAATAACAAATTCATGAAGATATCACTCTCTTAAAAGTAATGTTAATATTTCTATTTTCAAATGCAAGTGCGCTAAATCTGTATATATAAAAAAAAACATAAAGGTATGAATAAATAGAAGTTCTGTGCAAAACGCATACAAATTATATACGTAAAAAAAAAATTGACAAACATCAATTGCTACTAGGCCACCACATATAAAACAAAACAAAAATAATAAAAATTATCATTACTTAGTTTTGTGTCGAAATAAATAAATAAAATAATGAAACAAAGTTTTACAAAAATTTATAAGAGTTATCCAGTGCGAGTAGTTCACACATATAAAACAACAAAAATATAGGGGAAAAAAAGATTACAGTGCTGAAAAAAAATAAAAATAAAAATAAAAAATAATAATAATAAATGATAGATAGATAGATATATTTTTATTTCATGTACAATAAATATACAGGAAACAAGAAAAAAAACAGCACTAGCTCGAGGCCGTCAGCTGAGATAATAAATGAAAATGTTGGGAATTCATAAAAAACATAAATCGGGCGCGCTCTAACCATAAAAAATACCAAAAATTAACAAATAAATACTGCGCGATATAATTAGAAACGTACAGTACCAATACATACCTACAAACATACATTCTCTACAAAGGAGGAAACGGGAGCAAGAGGACACTAAACAAAGGAGGAAATTAGAAAGGAAATTGAAACGAAAGCAGAGGATAATATCCCCAAAAATATATACATATGTATTTTTTTCTCCCGAAACTCCCTTGAGGCGAGACAAAGTAAGTCGTTTCCATTTTATATGAACATATGTAAATATGTATGATATCATGCGGTTTCATCAAATATAAAACCTATATATAATAATCCGTTTGATCGATTTCTATACGGAATTAAAACGCAGTTGGAAAAATACATATATCATCCATATATTTTTATAAATGCAACAGGAAATCATTTACTGCCTTCTAAGCATATACGTGCGTATGCAAACAGAAAACCTACAAATTATATTCAAGTATTTACTTGCAAATCTTTTCTGTTTCTACAAACAGTAAGCAGGATTGCATAAAATTGGTAAGCAAAAGGCATAAAAAACAAAATTTCTAATGTACAAGCGAGAATAAATACAAGCATGCATATTTACATACGCTCTTCCCCAAATCATACTTATCAAACACATAAATGTAACAAACATAAATTTGTACCTGCAAACACATACAAACAAGCATTAAAATTAATATTAATTCGATATATTGAAGCATATACTTGCTAATCCACAAGTGCAGAGGCTTCTCGCTCTATTCTGATCGCGCAAATATAAATACATACGTATGTACTATATCTCATATACATATATATATATGTACTGTATGTATATTTTACTGTATANCACCTCTCCGAGTTTAGCGTTGATCGCCGCCTTTTCCCTCTACAAAGGGAGTGCGGATAACTGTCCCACCAACGTTAAAAGGCCGTACTTCAGGGATCCTCACTCCCAGTGAATTATCCATTCTTAACAACTTGTCTAATTACTTTCTTAGAAAAAGTTGCAGGTTCCTTGCTCCTGACCACAACCGACTAGGTCTCCACAGGCTTCGGCGTCCCCGGGGCTCAACTCACAGGTTATACGCCTTGCAGCCGCGTTCTCCGTACTTGCGAAGTGAGCAATCGCTTTTTCAGCGGATCCATCTTTACCGCTCCCAGTACCAATACTGGTCCCTCTCTTTTCTCCAAACTCTTTACGCGGAGACCCCATACGTGCCTTACGCGCTGGTGACCATAGCGCAGGTCTCGCTCCCTCAAATAACGTGGAATCATCAATCATCGTGGATGCGGCGAATTCTACTACTTCAGACTGATTAGGCAATTGAGAAGTAAAGTCCTCTCTCTACGAACAAAAACCGCACTCCGTGGGAAGCAGAGGAAGAAGAAGACCTGCACTCCATTGGAGAGATCAAGTGGAGAAGGATCTTGGTGCACTTGGTATCACGAATTGCTAACAGAAGAAACGATTGCTTGACTGTTATTTAATAGAAAAAACCAAGTTTTGACAAAGTTCTGCTAACTATTAATAAACAAATTTGAGACAATATTTTGCGACTTTTCCGAAGCAGACGTCTTATATCAGTTAAATATGTTAGAACAATCATACARTTATGGCCCAGATATGATTCCCTCATGCTTTCTTAAGAAATATGCCAAATATATATACCAACCCCTAACAAAACTATTTAACTCATCTCTTATGTCATTTATAATTCCTTTACAGAAGAGTGGATTTAGGTTAACTACTGAAAACTAATAAAAAAACAATACCTAAACTTTTTGAAGCAATTATAACAGACGACATAACCATCCGGATCTCTCCATTAATTTCTTGTTCTCAGCACTTCGTAAAGGGAAATCTACAATAACTAACTTGCTTGAATTCGTATCACATGTATCAACGGTGTTTAGGGAGGATACGAACACTCATGTTATATACACAGATTTTAGTAAAGCTTTTGATAAACTATCCCATTCAATTCTTTTAAATAAACTTAATCTTCTTGATTTTCAACCAATATTTCTAAAATATTTCTTATCTTAGTAATAGAATTCAACAAGTCATATTTAACGATACTTTTTCAGACATAATCAATGTTCCTTCAGGCGTTCCTCAAGGTAGCCATCTTGGCCCAATTCTGTTCTTGTTATTTATTAACGACATATCATCTGTTAAGTTTTCAAGAGTTTTATTATATGCTGACG
>NW_017535576.1:0-5120 GCF_001853355.1 Bactrocera latifrons | reverse complement strand
CGGGAAATAGAGTTTCCACAACGGTTTTCGGTAGCCCCGGGCACGTCGGTGCTAGTCCTTTGCCACGTCTTATCTTAGTCATTACCAGCTTGTAAGCATCACCCCATGGGTTTTCGTCGATTCTTCCGCAGAGTTCTTTAAAGCAGTAGGATTTACATTTTTTGATTTCTTTTTTAAGATCGCAACGTTTTCTTTTAAAGCATTCGCATAGTTGCGTATGCTCTGCAAGTCCTCGACTCCTTTGACACCTCCTCCTCGCGTTGTGGCATTCCTTCCTTAATGTGTTGATCTGCTCATTCCACCAGTAAACAGGCTTGCTATGAGCGCCATGTTCCTTCCTACTCATAGAATGTTCGCATGCTTTAATAAGTGCCGCACTAATGTTTCTGCCTGTCGATTTATGTCTTCCTCAAATGTTAGATGACCATCTAACATGAGTTTGAAGAGTTCAGCGTCCATGGTTTCCATCTTCCATCCTTTTCTCTGTACTTTCTTAGTGGACATATTCCTTCGATTTTGCACCGAGTGTTCGATTTCGAACCTGATAGCATGATGGTCACTGTGTGTATATATGTCGCATACCTGCCACCTTCTTGTCCGTGCTAGAAAACTAGCCAACCGTTCTTCTCGCACGTATTTTGATTTCCGGTATTTAGTAACACCATKTCTAACGACGAGAAGGTCTTTAGCAGAGCATCTCCACGCCTATTTGTTCAGATGCTACCCCACTCCATCGCCCCATGCATTAAAATCGGCTGCTATCACGTTTCTTGTAGTAGACAGAATTTCTCTGACTAGCTCGTCCAGGATTTTCCCGAAGTCAATCTGCGATATGCTTGGCGGCATGTAGCAGCTATAAAAATTGATCCCACAGATTTTCGCTCGTATGTAAAAAGATTTCCCTGATAGTGGTTTGTCCTGAAACATTTCCCCTCCACATGACCATATGGCAGCTTTGTTTGTGTTGTCAGAGATCCATGTCGCGCCGCTTATATTTTTGTACTGTTCGCAAAGTATAGCTACATCGACCTTTTCCTCGTAAACCGTCTGATTAAGAAGCTCTTGTGCAGCCTCTCAGTGGTTTGGATTGAGTTGCATGACTCTCATTTTTTGATGTTTTTACATTCCTCTTGATAGAGAGGACCCTTTTTGCTTCCTATTTGATAGTCAATGTTTTCCCTGCCCTTTTTCTTACATGCACTGCATAACGGGTTTTTATTACATGACTTCGCAAAGTGTCCAGTTTCTCCACACTTGACAYAGCACTCACTCCTGTCATCTGGGTTGTTACATGCTTTTGCCATATGTTCGTATTCAAGGCATCTGAAACACCTCCTGAAGTTTTGCTTCGCCCTTATTCTGCACACTACCCAGCCTATTTTCAACTTGTGTGCATCACGAAGTACCCTTGCTTCCAACGCGGGTAGACTTACTACAGCGGTTTGGGTTCCTAGGTATGCCGTTCTGATGCTCTTAATCGAGTTTATATCAAAGTTGCTCAACTCGTTTACTTGTAGGCGTATTGCCTCAGTAATGTCCTCTCTCGTTGTGATTTCATCAAGATCACGTATTTCTACAAGAACCTCGTKAGTTAGAGCTTTTATTTGCGCATTTTCTCCCAACACTTTACTTATTTCGGTCTTGAAGGCCCCCGTGCTCYTCATCAACAAAATTTGGTCTTTTTGCCGTCTTTCTTATCTTGGTCACATTTTCTCCTAATTTTTGCAATGTATCATTCTTCTTGACAGTCCTGAGGATGTCGCTATATGACATGTCCCCGGTTTTTTTTTATCACTATTGTATCGGGTCGGGGTGGTGGTTTATGTAGTCTCTTCCTTAGTTACTTACGTTTAACCGTGATCCAGTCATCGTGTTTCGCCATTTCTTTCTCCTTGCTTGCGACTCAGTTGTCGCACTTTGCTTCCTTGCTCAGGGAACCTCCATTTTGTTAGACCATTCCTTATGGCAAGTTTTATTTTTCTTCGGCGGTGTTCGTCTCTTTGGCTATATTTCGTCACGAGGCCTCTTGGGTTTATTCTCTGTGTTGGTTGTCATCACTAGAAAATTCCGTCGTGCTTCCTTATTTGCCAAGTGCTCCTCCTGCGCACTTGCGTGCAACTTTGCTATCACATTGAGAAGATCTTTCATGGTGTTGTTGATAGACCGCTGTGGTGGGTGCATTATCTCGATCAACTTCTTAATCGTTTCCCCTAGTTCAGCCATACAGTCTCCACGAGGTCGCATCGCTTTTGCCAGGGGAGTGGTGTCGCTCAACGCTGGTGGTGATGACCTCGCTCTCAAAGGTTTGTCAACACCAAGGTTTTTAATCGGGGACCTACCCTTTCCCGGAAAACACGGACGGACCGGCGCTCGMCCGGTTCAACGTAGGCTACCACTCCTGCGTCCAATGCAYACTTCTTGATCAGGGCCCGAAGGGGCTGGTTCCTGGTATACGCCGCAGTAGACATATCGGCAGAGCGTGCTTACATCAGCCTCTCCATCCCGCCAGCAGAGAAATCGCTGTTGACACTTTGAGGGACTCCCAGTGCGCCGCGCTGTGTACCGGTGATTTTTTGATGACAGCCGCACCTAACATGGTGAGCAGACGCTGACCAGGAAGCCGTCTGTTGTGGGTACGTCGCGCCTGGATTTTTATTGTTCATCATGCACATGAATGATGATGAGTGAGACACGTATTTCTATGAGGATTTTTTATGCCTCACCCTCCACTCCTGCCGCTCATTGTCGGGGATTGCTTATTCGTTTTAACTTATTTCGCAACTGACCTGCTATTACAGGCCGTTCGGCTATCCGCGACCTGTCGACCCCCACCCCCGGTAGCTTAGAGCCCAAATTCTATAGAACAGAACACTCCGTCCGGGCTTCCTGCCGTATGTATCTGTCAATATGTAAGACACCTTAGCAAAATTGTATTGCTGAAAATATGTACAATCCACGAATTATCTGGTTCYTGTATACTACAAGTACATATGTAATTATAATGATTTCCGTTATTCAAGCAGAATTTATGCCGTTTTTGCCATATATTGTGATTTGCCATATCCTAGCTTATTTGATATAGTTGTTTCCGTCTTTCTATCTGATTTGACTTGTTATTCAAAATATGTTATAATTTATTTACACTCAGWACTTTTTCTCTTCTCTCTCTTTTTACGCTATTTAACGCGGTTACGCAAACTCCTTTTTTTACGCGAATTTCTCACTTTAACGCGATTGCCTTTTTTTCGGTTTTGGTATGCGTAGGTGAGTGTACAGGTATACAGTTTCGGGGATTTCGTTAAAAGACTAAGTTCCTCATTATTGCATCAGCCGTTGATTGAACATCCTAATTTAAATATCATTTTCCTCCCACCGAATACAATTATCCACCCGATGGATCAAGGCGTTATTGCGACTTTTAAAATGTACTACCTCAAAAAAAATTTCAGTGCATTATGGAAAAACTGGAAGAAAATCCTGAATTGGACTTCACCGATGCTTGGAAAAATTTTTCTATCAAGGATTGCATCTTGTAAGCGTCAAAAGCAATTTCTGAAATAAGGCAACATACGTTAAACGCATGCTGGAAATCTCTTTGGCCAGAATGTGTTAAAAGTGATATGTCCGTAACAAGCAATTCAACTAATTATTCAGATATCATTGACTTAGCACGTTCCGCGAGAGGAGAAATTCTTGCAGATATGACGAGAGAAGATATTGACGAGATTCTTCCCGACCGAGAGCTCGACGATGACGATTTGATTGAAATATCTACGGAAGTAATTGAATCGGAAAATGGCCGCGACACCGAGATAGATGAGAAACCAATTAAAAAAGAGACGATTAAGCAAGGTCTTAAACTTGCAGCAGAATTGGAAAATTATTTTGTAGCAAATGATACTGATGCCGAAGGTGCCCGAATTTTTCAAAAAGAATTGAGGCTCTGCATGTTAAGTTATAAAGAACTACATCGGAATTTATTGGGACCAAAAAGAAGCATTAAAACAAAATTAACTGAATTTATGGTGCAAACTCAGTCGGGGATGCTAAGTCAATCAGAACATCAATCTATAGTTCTTACTATTGATTCTGATACAAATAGTGATATTAATGCCGGTCATCAAAATAAGCGGTTAAAAGTAATTTCCACTACGAATAATGACAGTGATTAAACAGCATTCAACGGTTTTTTCAATAAATCGACCTATTTTCTATTTCCTTCTCTTTTATATATGGTTTCTGTTTTGTATTTTTATGAGTGAATAAATCATAAGTCTGAAATTTTAAACGTATTGTATGTTTTTTGAATATTTTTTTGCGCGTATATTTTGTTATACGCGATATTTTTTATATTCGGAACCAATTCGTCAGTTAATATTGAAAAACTAACCATTTTTACGCGATACTGAGTGTAAATATATTTTGTTTAACTAACTTAGGGTTAAAGCTGAGTAAAAATGAATTGGTCAAGATGGATCTGAACATCCCTCATACAATGATTTCAAATTCTCTGATTGCCTTCTTCATTTACTCAATATAAAAAATACAGCTTCTTTGATTAAAATTATATCACATCCAACTCTAAAGCATTATATGAGATGATCACGTTTATTGTAATATATCGCAGACATGAAGTAGCATATATGTACCAATAAACTAGAAGAGTCTAGGTCAGTTATGGAAAAGTACAAACAATTTTGCATTTTCCCCTCTTCTAACTCTGATCGGCAATTTACGTACATTACTAGTACTACTTCTTGGCACTATTTGATATAAGATGAAAATATTTGTGTACTTAAACCTACAACCTGACATACATTCATGCGTACACATAGAGGGTGGCTGATGAAAGCCGCTACCAAAAAAACAGTAAATAACTTTTTTTTCTATTTAATGAATCTGGTTAATTTTTTTTTTACATTTAACAAAAATGGATAACTGGGACAAGAAGCTTATTTGCTCAAATGGGTGTGAAATTTCTCAAGCGTTTTTGAGAATTGAAGTTTTGTTTTTTGGGATGCGTGTTTGTTTAATATTTCTTTTTTAATATTCACTTAACCAATTGCCTGTACCGGACACTTGAACAGAAAATTGCGACGGCGAAATAGCGAAAAAGAGAA
>NW_017535575.1:539617-559915 GCF_001853355.1 Bactrocera latifrons | reverse complement strand
GAACTCGACCCATTTTTGAAGCTGATGGTGAATGGCGACGAAAAATTGATCGCATAGGATAATATCAAGCGATAATGGTCGTGGTCGGAAGCCGGTGAATCGTCTCAAACAGTGGCCAAGCCGGGATTGACGGCCAGGAAGGTTTTGCTGTGTGTTTGGTGAGATTGGAAAGGAATCATCCACTATAAGTTGCCAGACGCTTAATTCTACCACCTACTGCGAACAACTGAACCGCTTGAAGCAGGCGATCGACCAGAAGCGTCCAGAATTGTCCAACAGGAAGGGTGTAGTGTTCCACCAGGATAACGCAAGACCACATATTTCTTTGATGACTCGTTAWAAGCTACGGGAGCTCGGAAAGGAGGTTTTATCGTATCCACTGTATAGCCCGGACGTAGCRCCAAGTTATTACCACCTGTTCCTGGACCTCGCCCCCAAAACGTCATTAATATAGAATTCTAATTTGGCACAGGGAATCGAAGTAGCTAGGGGCATCTGTGGGCTAAAAATCTTGGGCTAAGACCCGCCTTCTAGTAGATTTAATGTACATATCTCCTAGACCACTAAAGCTACAATAGCCAAACTCATTTAGGATAAATCCCGTAATCACCTCTACCGAGACTATAACAAATCGGAAGATAACCGCCCCACTCTCCTTATAATGGTACTGTTAAAAGTGTSATAAATCAATAACTGAATATGACAGAGACATAACATTTTACATTCGAATCGCTTTGACAGGGCTTTATGGGAACCGGCGTAAAAATTGGACGCAAGGGGTGGCATCGTCCACTTTTTGGTGAAATCACTTGTTTCGGAATTCGTTTTACCGATTCCGACTAATTTTGGTACATGACATTCTTCTCATTGTTTTATGTCACAGTGCTGGATACTGTACGCTGCTCAAAACGACAGACACGATTTTGAATTTGATAAAGCAAGTTTGAAACAGTTTTTCGGTATGTTTATATTAACTGGTTATTATGAATTACCTACCGAGCGATCTTATTGGAGTTTAGATGACGATCTTGGCATTCCACTCGTCGCGAACCGTATGTCACATAATAGATTTTTGAATATTAAAAAAAAACCTCCATTTTGTGGACAATTCTCAGACTGAAAATTCGCGCGATAAAATGTTCAAAGTAAGAAGGTTGTGTATTATGATACAAAATAATGAAATTTATTTATAGATGAATCTATGAAAAAATATTTCAGACGTCAACCAKCTAAATAATTTATTATGGGGAAACCAATGCGATTTGGATATCGTAATCTGCCTCTTGCCACCTGCTCTGACGGTTTGCCTTCTCCTGGCATTATGCTTTCACTGCCATTCAGCAGGCTGGATAAATGTTCCTTCCATAATTTTAGTATGCTCTGGGCAACGGTTACTGGACCACCTCCTTACGTTCTACAGGAATATGCTGCGGTCTTGAAACCTTCTGTTAGTCGCCGGATTTTTTCGTAGAATTTACTTTGTCGGTACCTACCATTAGTCGGCTAGCTTTTCAAGCTCGACACACTTACACATTTGGACCTCTCCATTTTTCTGACTGCACATGAGTCTGGCTCCCCTTTTCAACTCTCGATATCTATCCCATCCCGGACTGTTTTGAGACCTTCCTTGTGTTTRTTGACATTCACAGAGGCGGATGCGAGTCTTTGCTGCAACAATATAGTGGTCCGAGTCAATGTTAGGACCTCGGAGCGCACGCACATCTAAAACACTGGAGACGTGTCTTCCGTCTATCACAACATGATCGATCTTGTYTCTCACAACATGATGGACAGGACAAGGACTGAGGCGAGTAAGTCCTTGTGGATTTTACTACAGTGGCCATAAACTGTTAGGGTGGATGAACGTCTAGCCACAATCCGCATCAAACCGAGGTTCTTTAACATATCGCTGATTTGCGCCCACGCCCCGACTCACCCATCACGATGTCAAAATCGTGCTTGGCGACTTTAGCGACAGTGTGGGCAAAAAAGGTATCTTTGGCCCAACAGTCGGTAAATTCAGCCTCCACGAAAAAAAATCCTCAAATGGATTGAGGCTGATCGACTTCGCCGGGTCTTCGACTCGCACCACAATCTTGTTGCAGTCAAACCCGAGAATAGGCTGCCACGTCACTGTTGACAGTCATATTTCGTCTATCTTGGGACCAGTATTAACAGCAAAAACAATGTCAGCCTCGAAATCTAACCCAGAATAACTCTTGCCAATAGGTGCTACTTTGGACTGAGTAGACAATTGAGRTGTACAGTCTTCTTTCGACGAACAAACACCAAACTCTATAAGTCACTCAGAATTCCCGTCCTGCTATATGATGCAAAGGTATGGACGATGACAACAACTGATGAGTCGACGTTGCGAGTTTTCGAGAGAAAAGCTCTGCGAAAGATTTATGGTCCTGTGCGCGTTGGCCACGGCGAATCGCATTCAATGGAACGATGAGCTGTATGAGATATACGACGATATTGACATAGTTCAGTGAATTAAAAGCCAGCGGCTATGATGGATAGGTCATGTTGTCCGAATGGACGAAAACACTACAGCTCTGAAAGAATTCGAYGCACTACCCGCCATGGAAGCAGAGGAAGAGGAAGACCTGCACTGTTGGAAAGACAAGCTGGAGAAGGACCTGACTTCGCTTTTAATCTCCAATTGGCGCAAAAGAAGAAACGACTGGCGCGCTGTTGTTAACTCGACTATAATCGCGTAAGCTGTGTCTACGTCAGCAAAGAAGGAGAAGAAAGTTAATTGACATGCGTGGTTTCGGTTTCGGCGTTAACGGGTTAAGTCAGGGTATTGATACACATTAAGCACAATAAATTTAGTTGTTCATCGTTCCGCGGTTGAATATRACATTTTTTGAAGAACTGAAGACTTTTTGTGAGTTTTGGATAAACAAACAAAATTGTGGAATATGAAGTGCTTCCAACCCACAGGTACTCCGTGAGACGGAATTGCATCCACTTCGTGTCACAGTGTGGTGTGCAGTTTCATCACGCTGCATTGTCGGGCCCTACTTCTTCAAAGAAAACGGTCACACCGTTACGGTTACTGGAGACCGTTACTTGAGCATGTTGAGAGAGAGTTTTTCTATCCAGAATCACGCCGAATTAGAATTTCTTTCAACTCTGTGTGGTTTCAGCAAGATGRTGCAGCTCCTCACATAACCCAACCTGTTATGACAGAATTGCGACGAAAATGTCCCAATAAGCTGATATCCAGAAACTCCACATTCCGTTGGCCCTTCCTTACCTAAATCGTCCTCGATTCAATTTTTCCTAATTTTTCATGCGAGTTGTATCGTSAGAAGCCAGTCGTTGTCATTACTGGCTACTGAAAGGACAAAACCTGCTGGATCGACTTCGTTTGCAGGTTGATCAGGCGCTCGACTTAAAGCATCGACATGCTATACAATAACGCTATTGTATTCAAGTAATTTGAGCCACCAGCGTGCTATTTTAGACTTTAATTACGTTTTTCAAAAATCTACATTTATCGGCACGTAAAGTAAGTCCTGCTTCTTTAAGAGGTGAGAAAAACCCTTCAAGACGTAAAGGTCCTTCACTCACAGTTTTACTTGGAATAATTATRTCGTCCAAGTAAACTAACACTTCACCTGTATTGAGTTTCGACGCGATTTTGTTCATTATAGATTGAAATACGGTCGGTGCATTCACTAAGCCAAAAGGCTTACGATTGAATTCAAAGTGACCATTTGATGTCACGAGCGCGGTATACTATGTCGATGATTCTTCAATTTCGATTTGGTGATAACCCATCCGAAGGTCAAGAATGCTAAAATATTGATTACCTGCGAGCTGTGTGAATTAGTCTTCCATGTTCGGCATGGGAAATGGTTGTTTAACCGTAATTTTGTTTAAACACCGATAATCTACACAGAGCCTATGTTCTTTATTCTTTTTTTCGACTAGGACGACTGGGGACGAGTACGGCGATTCACTCGGTAATTATATTATTTTCTAGTAACTCACTTACGATTTGCGATGTGATAGGTCGTTTTGAGAATGGAATTCGGTATGGCTTTAATTGAATTGGATTATCGTTATTTAAAATAATTTTCATTTTCGAGATTTCACACTTTCCAATATTTTCGAGACTGTTGGCGAAAAGTCCACGGTATTCATACATTATCTTTTCAAAATATTCGTTTTCGGTTATATTCAAACCTTCAATGGAATTAATTTGACGTATTTTTTACTATACCCTCATTACCACTTTCTTTAAGTACATTATTTGCATTAGTTTCATAAGCTTTATTATTCGAGATTTTATTTACTTTTGAACAAACGAGGATAAAAAAGAATACTCTTATATTTTTCGGTACATTTTAATTTAATTAAAAGATAAATTTTGACACTTCGTATTTAACAATAAAATTGGTAGGGATGTAAAAGGCATTCGCTTCATGCCAAGATACGATCGAATAAATGAATCGTATTTAGATGAAAATTGTACGATGTACAGAATTCCGGTAAAGATAATTGTTGTACGCCGCGTGCAGGATTGATCCGGTTTATATTGTATAAGCGAGAGTTAATTGCAGCGCGAGATCGGTGACGAAAAAACGTAGTTTGATGTGCGCACTGTATGTGACTAAGTGTGATGGCGAAATGTGTCGACGCGACGCAGTGTGTAAACGAATGTGTTCCGCTTTCCCTTTTTTCCATCTGTTGAGTGGGTTGAATAATGTAGATGTAAGGTGAGTTGTGTTGAGTGGTGTCATTAATTGTGGTGAATTGCGCTGTTGTATTAGGGTGCGCCAGTTTTCCCGGGTAGAGGGGGTGGATGCTTAACTCATTTAAACAACTTTTATGTTTTTCTTTTCGGGGCACTCGTCTGTTTTATGTGTCTTCAGGGTTCAGGGCAGTGTGTTTCTGTGGTTCAGGGCAAATAATCGCGTAATCACCGAATTTAGCACACTTGTAACATTTTATCTCACTGAACGAACGTTGAATACTGTTAGTTACTGACAATGGAATACTTTTCGGATTTAGAGTTTGGGGTTTCACTGCGGATGACGCGTTTCTCGATTTGGATGACCAGTTGGTATCATTATACACACTATAACTCATGATATTTTTTAATAAGTCTTGGCACCGATTGTATTCATTTGATATTTTACGCCTCAAATCGTTTACACCGTTCACAATATGTCGCGCGATGCTAGCTTGAGTTATACCGCCTTTGTTGCCAAGTGCTAGCATTCTATAAAAATATTCGACCGGTGATTATGTTTGAAGTCGTTTTGTTCGCGATAGCTTGATATGCGTATCAGCTTCATTTAACATACACGGAAAATCAGTTAAAAATTTATTTACAAACTGTGGCCAATTTACAAAAACAATTTGTTGTGGATCAATCCACAATTTTCCGGATCCTCGAAGTTTTTGTTGCACCGCACAAATCAAAATTTGTTCTTTCCAGTTATATGCGTTCTTTAATATTTCGATACGTTTTATAAATGGAACTGAGTTTACTGACGTTTCGCTTGTTGGGTTATATTCTGGCAACAACTCGACAATGTCTCTCATGCTATAATGAGAGGAATTACTAATTGGAACGTTATTTCCAATTCGTAAACGTATATCGGATATAATTGGAATATATTGTGGCATGAAATTCATCTGCGGAACACAATGCTCGCGACTGCAGCAGCACGACATTGAAATGAAAATGGCGTTGTGAATCCTACTACATGAACGTTTGTGAGAGCGCAGCAACATARCAATGACCGGCATGTACACAAAACAACGCAGTTGTCCATTTTGCATGAACACAATTTCGTACCATACTAATACCTTGCACTTTAAGGAAATTTTAATGTTTTGTTCCAAGTGAAATTTTTAAGCAAAAAATTAGTAAATAGGTAAATTTATTTGTTTTAAATTATCAATTGTTATTATAAATTATCTAACAGAGCTATTTTATGCTTTTATTTGTAAAATAACATCAGGTTTGTTTGAGCTCTGAGTAATTTTACATTTTACATATTAGTGGCATCACCACTCTACCTCATCTCTCTATCTTCCATTCTACTGTAACTCTAC
Organism: Bactrocera latifrons; assembly: GCF_001853355.1. Taxonomy (NCBI): domain Eukaryota; kingdom Metazoa; phylum Arthropoda; class Insecta; order Diptera; family Tephritidae; genus Bactrocera; species Bactrocera latifrons. Next base: position 553,831 of record NW_017535575.1, on the reverse strand, counting down.
TGTCGTCCCACTGCCGTTGTTAAATATAGGATTAAATTGAAGTTAGCGAGAACGACAACTGTCGGCCTGCCGTCGTGTAGTCGTGCAGCTGTCAAAATAGGTCCGTCCATAAGAACGTGTATATTTTAATATTTGACAGATGTCGTTKGCAGTCTGTCGCGAGCATTGTATTCCACACATTAGTTCGTATTAGTCTAATTAGGATATTTCAGCGATTAGTTGTTTGAAAACGAATAGCATTCAGCAAAGTTGCTGCCACAAAGGCGAATGTGGAAACCGAAAATGTGCAAATGACAAAATGAAAAAAGTAGTGATGCGACACTACAAATTTGAATTTGAACCGTTGAGCAAAGCGACAAAGCTTATGTCACCAGTTCCGATGTTCACGGGAGTCTCAACGATCGTAGATCTCACAGCAACCACCTTACATATCACGATTTCACAAATTCACAACGTTCACATGTATGTACTTATGTATCAAAGGTTACTAGACGTGTAAGTTTAAGCGTGATGGTACAATTCCACTTCTGAATATTGACACGTGCATCATTTAAGCGCAATGATACGATTCCTTTTGAATGTTGACACGATACGTATGAGCAGTACAAACGATACCATTATGATAACTAAATTAAATTTATTTAAAAAGAAACAATTAATAAAGAAAATACAAATATAAATTAATGTAATTTACAATAGTCGACCTGACTTCAACGGTTGTTGCTCTTCGACTTCTCTTCAACAACTCACACCGAGYCGCCTTTTCGGTCGCAATTCAATCAGAGGAGTATTTTRTGGCAAATACGCTCAGATGCGAATTTTTGTGGCGTGAATGAACACGTTCCAGTTGTTAGCTTAATTAGGCTTTCATATATAGGAATGCGTGCCATATCAATTTATCATGGCCGTGTTCATGCCACCAATAATAGCCGCCGCAATCTTATTGTTCATGGTCACACCCAATTCTATTGGATCAGCCTATCAAGCGACGCTCCTATTCTCAGCCTTTATAAAGACCTCCGCCTTACTCTGCATGAATGAAGATAGAACTTCGTGCGAACCCGCAGCTCTGCCGTCCCCTCCTACGCACAGCCCCTTTTACATTTTCGTTGCTACAATCAACAACCCACTCGGAAATGTGTAAGATTTTGGGTGAGGTTCCTTCCTTTTGCGAGAGTACAAAATCGATCAGACGTTATCCGGTAACATGTTATTCGAAATATTCTCGCATAAATAAGCAAATCGTTGCCACTGGTTCATTGAATTCGAAAACTGCATTGCCTTCTCAAGGAAAATGTCACAATTATTTTTACAACTTTAATACTCTTATACTTATTTCCTATGGGGTACTAGAGAATTCAGCGTTAGTCGACACTCATAATAAGAACATAATATTATGCCATCATTCAGCTGTTATCGATAAAATTGGAATCGAAAATTTGACATAGCCTTATATAAACGATGACAAGAACTGCCCATGCGGAATGTCAGCGGCCGCATGCGTACGGCAACCAAGAGCTACCAGATCCTAATCCAGGATGTTGTGAGATTCCCGTGCCCATTGGATGATTTGCAGCCAGGAGGTAAATTCGGCTGTATTCTAACGGAGCCTTCCCAACCCCTGGCCGAATTTTGAAGTAACGGTGGCCTTACCGCGCAATGGGGCTCTGACGCGGCGGACCACCAAACTCCAAGAGRCAACGGGGCAACTACGCYTAAGTAGCTGGAGGCCCACTCTCCGCACCAAATCCTCCTCGRGAAGCTGAGGGACAGCGCAGATATGCGGATGCATTAAAAGGCATACGGATGCCACTGAACTACACGGCGGAGACTCTGGGAGCAGAGGGGCTTACCGCTCTGCAAAATCTCCTCATGGAAGTGGTGTACAGAGGATGTGAGGACCCGGTAGCCTTCAATGGGGTATACTTCAAGGGCGGGTTAATGCAGGTCGACTGCAAGATGAAGCAAGCGTCAACTGGACGACATTCTCACAGTGGAGGGTATACTCAGAACCTTCACTGTCAGACCACAGGAGCAGAGCATAATCAGTCTCGCCTAGATTAGGTAGTCGCAAGGAAACTGTTCACTGCGGACTCAGTCGGGTGGGCTATGGCCTCGTTTACCAAATTCAAGTTCCGGGGGCGGACGGCATCTTTCCAGCACTTCTGCAACAAGGAGAGCAGGTTCTAATGCGATACCTTGTTCAGCTAATGAGAGATAGCCTGGCGCTGGCGTATATCCCTGAACCATGGAGGTCAGCAAAGGTGATCTTTATACCGAAAGTGGGAAGAAAGGACCAAGAAATAAGGTCGAGTGCTCTGATAACGTCACCTCTGCACGCAAACAAACCAGTTGYAAAATAATAATGGAATCCGCTGCCAAGGATATGCAGACGACATTGTTATAATAGCCAGGGAAATTTTGAGGGTACTTTCAGCCATATCGTAGAAAGGGGAATAGGCTTGGCCAAGGGTTGATGCAGTAGCGTCGGACTTAACATCATTAAGATAGAAACGACCAAAATTGTCAAATATCTGGGTCCTCCGCTGGATTCCACGTTACGATGGAAGCAGCATGTTAACCTGACCATCATGGTCAAAGGCTCAAAGGCACTGATAGTGTGCAATCGACTGGCTAGTAAATCCTGGGGGTGCGAACCAAGTTGTTGTTGTTGTTTTAACGGTTATTAGTCCCCGTTGGGATGGTGAGGGTTATCAGTGTTTTCGTCGATGTCATCTAACGGGAGGCCCAGGAAACGTGCGGTTTCGACCTGGGTCGGACCAAAGGGAAAAGGGTGTTGATGGGTGGGGTTGATTGGGCATGCAAAGAGGTGGWCAGTGTCATGCGGAGACTCGTTGCATGCAGGACATACGTTGGGTATGTCAGGGTCTATTCTGGATRGGTAGGAGTTTAACCTGCTACAATATCCAGAACGAAGTTGCGAAGGGTCACTCGCGTTTCTCGCGGCAACTCGAGCTCTTCGTCTGCTATGGGTGGTGATTTGACTCCAAGTACGCCATTCATGGGGAGGGAGTCGGTGAAGGTGTTGATGACTCCACTGTGAATGGCGGTCAGTGCCAGTCGGAAGTCTGTAGCTTCCGAGGTCCTGTCGGCGTATTGTCGACGTGATCAAGGAATGACCTCTTGATGCTCCTAGGAGGCGGTTCCGCTCCAAGCAGATGACTGCAAGGATGATTTCTATGAAAACATCCCAGCAGGAACTGCTTGGAGAGGAGTTCATTATGCTCCTTAACTGGGAGCATAAGCACTGGCTATGTAGGTGTTCGATGGGAGACATCAAGAGGAATCCCGTCGTGGTCCGGAGTGCTGTATTCTGGCAGGTCTGTAGTTTCCTCATCTGCGTGCCATTGCATCCAGCCGACCATATGGGTGCTGCATAGTTAAGGATCGGCCGGCCGATTGCCTTGTAAGTTGCCAACAACGTTTCTTTGTCTTTTCCCCATGTACTGCCGGCTTACGACTTGCGGCTCTGTACTTTGCCGATAATCGCGGTTGTATGTGGAGAGAAGGAGCATAGACTGTCGAATTTGACACCTAAAATCTTAGGGTTATTGACAGTCGGAATTTTGACGCCGTCGACTGCAATATTAAGTTCCAGTCTATACTCCTTCGTCCAGTTCGTGAATATGGTCGCTGTGGATTTGGTAGAGGAAAGTTGGAGGTTCCGTGCAGTGAGGAAACGTGAAAGGTCGGAGAGGTAGTTGTTTACCATCGAACACATGCCATCGATTCCATTGCCCAACGTCAATATCGTACAGTCATCAGCGTACGAGGTTATGGAAACCCCATCTGGTGGTTGCGGGAGTTTCGAGATGTAAAAGTTAAACAGTAGCGGGAGAGGACCCCACCCTGCGGAACCCCCTGTTTAATTCTTCTCAGTTTAGATGTTCCGCCTCGAAATAGTACGGATGACTGAAGACCGTTCAGATAGTTCATGGTCCACCTCTTGAGCCCTGGAGGAAGCGTGGTTTTCTCAATGTCCTGCAGTAGCGTTGAGTGATTGACCGTGTCAAAAGCTTTTGACAGGTCCAACGCTACGAGGATCGNCAGTGTCATGCGGAGACTCGTTGCATGCAGGACATACGTTGGGTATGTCAGGGTCTATTCTGGATGGGTAGGAGTTTAACCTGCTACAATATCCAGAACGAAGTTGCGAAGGGTCACTCGCGTTTCTCGCGGCAACTCGAGCTCTTCGTCTGCTATGGGTGGTGATTTGACTCCAAGTACGCCATTCATGGGGAGGGAGTCGGTGAAGGTGTTGATGACTCCACTGTGAATGGCGGTCAGTGCCAGTCGGAAGTCTGTAGCTTCCGAGGTCCTGTCGGCGTATTGTTCGATGTCGTCGACGTGATCAAGGAATGACCTCTTGATGCTCCTAGGAGGCGGTGCCGCTCCAAGCAGATGACTGCAAGGATGATTTCTATGAAAACATCCCAGCAGGAACTGCTTGGAGAGGAGTTCATTATGCTCCTTAACTGGGAGCATAAGCACTGGCTATGTAGGTGTTCGATGGGAGACATCAAGAGGAATCCCGTCGTGGTCCGGAGTGCTGTATTCTGGCAGGTCTGTAGTTTCCTCATCTGCGTGCCATTGCATCCAGCCGACCATATGGGTGCTGCATAGTTAAGGATCGGCCGGCCGATTGCCTTGTAAGTTGCCAACAACGTTTCTTTGTCTTTTCCCCATGTACTGCCGGCTTACGACTTGCGGCTCTGTACTTTGCCGATAATCGCGGTTGTATGTGGAGAGAAGGAGCATAGACTGTCGAATTTGACACCTAAAATCTTAGGGTTATTGACAGTCGGAATTTTGACGCCGTCGACTGCAATATTAAGTTCCAGTCTATACTCCTTCGTCCAGTTCGTGAATATGGTCGCTGTGGATTTGGTAGAGGAAAGTTGGAGGTTCCGTGCAGTGAGGAAACGTGAAAGGTCGGAGAGGTAGTTGTTTACCATCGAACACATGCCATCGATTCCATTGCCCAACGTCAATATCGTACAGTCATCAGCGTACGAGGTTATGGAAACCCCATCTGGTGGTTGCGGGAGTTTCGAGATGTAAAAGTTAAACAGTAGCGGGAGAGGACCCCACCCTGCGGAACCCCCTGTTTAATTCTTCTCAGTTTAGATGTTCCGCCTCGAAATAGTACGGATGACTGAAGACCGTTCAGATAGTTCATGGTCCACCTCTTGAGCCCTGGAGGAAGCGTGGTTTTCTCAATGTCCTGCAGTAGCGTTGAGTGATTGACCGTGTCAAAAGCTTTTGACAGGTCCAACGCTACGAGGATCGATTTCTCACAGGGTGGTTTCTGGTTGAGGCCACGAACGATCTGAGAGTTTATGACGCTAAGTGCTGTGGTGGTACTGTGCATTTTACGGAATCCATGCTGGTGGCTGGCTAGGCTCAGGTGGTGAGTGAAGGTCGGGAGTAACAAGGCTTCAAGTGTCTTCACTACTGAGGAGAGGAGAGTTATCGGGCGATAAGATTCCCCTTTGTTGGCGGGTTTCCCAGKTTTCAGTAGTGGGACCACTCTTCCGACTTTCCACACATCGGGTATTTGAAGAGTGGTTAGCGACAGGTTGAGGACCTTGGTGAGATATTTGACTACGGTCAAGCCTAGATGCTTTAGCATTAGCATGTTGATTCCATCAGGCCAATGGATTTGGAAGATTTTGCTTTGTCGATGACACCCTGAACCTCTTCATCGGTGAAAGTAAGTGGCGCGCCGTCGTTTGGCATTTTGCGCAGCCGTCGGTTAACACACTGTTTGGCTTTGTCTACCGAAGGGTGCAGTGTAAACTGCCAGCTAAAATAGCTCGCACACTTCTTCGGGTCCGAAGAGGCATGACCATTGAAATGAACTTCAACTCGGTCGTCGTGACTCTTCGGGTTGGACAAATCTTTGACAGTATCCCAAAGCAAGCTTACACCGATGGAGAGGTTGCAGGACTTCAGGTGCTCTATCCATTTCGTCCGCTTATGGTGGTTTACCATACGCCGAATCTCCAAATTGAGATCCCTTATTCGGGGATCCCCGGGATCGGCATGGCGTAAGGTGTCGCGCTCATTAGCTAAGATGGCTGCTTCGGCTGGGAAGTTGGGGCGTATTTCCGCTATTCGTCCAGCTGGAATGAAGCGAGCGGTAGCTGCTGCGATCACCCTGCGAAATTAGCTTTRTTGAAGTTAACGAAGGTGCGGTTGTCCACAGAAACGAAAACGGCAGGTTTCTCGATCGAGATAATTATGGGTAGATGGTCTGATGCGARGGTTAGCATAGGTCGCCAGATTATGCTGTTTATCAGACCACCACTAGCGATTGTAATATCGGGTGAGCTACTACAAGTGCCCATAACTCTGGTGGGGGCTTCGTCATTGTGCAGAATGTCGAATCGTCAATCTGTTCCGCCAGCTTCATCCCCCTACGGTMATTTGACAGACAGGAATGCCAAAGATCGTGGTGCGTGTTAAAGTCGCCTAGCACCCAACGGGTCTGCTATGTGCAGATTGCACAGCCGTAGAGGCTAGCGTCGCAGTATTGCATAGGCAACCTAACGCGGGGTYTACTCCCTATGGGTCTTAAGGCTTGAGCAGGTCTTAAGATGGCTCCATCCATTGCATGTGTTGCACCTGACCGAGGTGGAATTTGGATGGAGCCATTTCGCGCAAACGCAGCAGAAGAATTCCTCCGGGCCCGGGTTGGACTCAATGCCAGCACGAGTCAGGAGGATACGGAGCAACCCTGCTGCAAGGCGTTGCTCCAGTGACGACACACACAAATTAACATTCACCGATCCAAACGGGGTTAGATCGCCGAAAGAACAGCCCTTGGTCGGATGAAATCCGGCTGTCGTGGGAATTGTGTGAACCAAGTATTATCTGGTGGTTGTWCACCATGGTAGTGCGACCAATTATCACTTATGGAGCGGCGGCTTGGGCTCTGAAAGCATCATAGACGTCGGTAGGATTTCAACTATCGAAGCTTCAAAGACTCGTCTGCGTCTGTATGTCGGGAGCTATGCGCACATGTCCAGCAGCGGCACTTGAACTGGACTGGTAGCATTTTATTAGTTTGTGACATGTTAATTGTATGTAGATAATACTGCCCAACTCACATATACTTACTATATATAAGGATTTTTACTATTCTAATTAGTTTTATGCCGAATATGTCATACAATGAGTATTATTTATATATAAAATTGCTTCGAAATATTGTATGTTCTCGAGTATGCCTGTACAGTGTGTAAATTAATGCAATCAGTCTGTCACTTTTTCTGCCCCCAATATACCCCATAAAATGATTTCCGCTTCCACTGTTCAGGTTTGTCAAAATGTACAACAATTTTATGAAATGGGCAACTTTTCTTCAAAAGTATGTGGTTTGACACTGAATTAGAATGAAATTGGTCAACATATTAAATATATCTTAAGTGCTAAGTGCTTATAGCTGACGCGAACTTAAATATAGCATAGCAAAACACTTGAAGGAATTTTGTCAGCTTTGAATCCTGCAGGTTATAAGCAAGTTCTGTTACACGCGAACTTAGCCTATCCTTACTTGTTCTGTTTATCACTTATTTCGATTTCTAATTAGTCATACCTACCAATATTCTAATTTTCCTTGCAATAAAAACATGAATATTTTCACAATTTCAACATTTATATAAACTTTTATTTCATTAAATTTGTTATCTATTACTGTTCTTAATAATAATGACATACATTTATATATTAGGTGTCCATGTGTAAACATACACGCATATAACATATAAACATGTATAGTATATAGTATATAGTGAACAATAAACTTAACTTTTAAGTTCTGTTGGTATACATACATATATAATCTAGAATAAAAGTTAGATGTACATCGCTACAAACACACACACGAATATAGTATTTTTACAACAGCGTTGTACATGCACACAAATGCTTATGCCTAAGTAACACACACTCGACTTTTTCTAAACTAAACAATATTCGTGGTTTTAAAGTTTTATATGTAACTGTACTGCAAATATCGAGAAAAAATAATGTGTTTCTCGAAAGCAAAAAAAAAGTCAACAACAATATGTAAGAGTCTCCGCAATGAAAAAATCACTGCTTCAGCACGTTTATTTGAAGACATTTTATATTATTTTAAAATTTGGTGGGAACGTTGTTGTTTAACACTACACTATGTTAATAAATGTACGTAAGTTTATACCAGGGCCGCTTGTACCTAAATTGAATTCCATTTTGATTTACTTTTAATTTAATTAATACGGTGTGATCATGACTTTAGCTTATTTGCTCAAGTGACTGCATTAGTGGCAAAAGAGCTCAATTTATTTAACAGCAAAATATCACTTCTTCTATATAGGTATTGTTTCAATTGTACATTACGATTTACCAAATTATATATAGAAAACGTGCAAATATGGGTTTTGAGCTCATCAGATATAATCCAACTATACAAAAAGTTTTGCATATATTGTACCTGAATCACTGGATATTGGTTGAATCGCTTCACAGAAGATTATATGCATTATATTTTCATGTTCTTGCCGTGAAAGTATAATAAAAAAATATGAAAAGAGGCAAAGTTTTTTATTTTGAGGTATGTAAAAAAGTTAAGAAAATGGTATTTATGTTAAAATTAACCTGCTCTAATAACTATTTGTTGAATAATATTGCTAATGCTACATTTCAATACAAAATATTCATATTCGTTAACATTTAAAATAGCTGGTATCCATAATTATTTCATGTATACAATTTCTTATAACAAGCAGATTCTCTAAAAATATTCCATTTTATCATATATTATTTTCCTTAGCAAATAAAAACAAATATTCCATAACTTAATTTCCTTCGTGAAAAGAAAACATTTTACAATTTTACTTACTTTGATAAGAAATATGTTACACAAAATATCCTAAAAATATTACTCCAAGAAGTATCATTAACTTATTATTTTGTATGAGTAACTGTAAACCTATTTCTCTAACAAAGTCACATCATTTATTATTATTTTTCTTTCTCATTGTAGCTTTTGACTAGTAGCATTTGTTTTTTATTTAATACACAGCAAATGTAACTTGTGTTTAGTCCTACATTTTAAAAACCTTGGCTGCCCTACTCATATACAAGTAAAAACTTACATACATTTATACTAAATAACTTAAAAAAATTATCTTTCAATTGCACACTCATTGCTCTGCAGCTATCCCAGTCCGTGAACAGAAAAATTCAGTATCTAAAAGTTTGTAAATAATTTATTGTTTGCCACTTTTATAGGTTTTGTAAAAGTTGCTGTTATGTCCTTTAGAATAGACTTTCGCAGTTGCTTCAATTTCAGAGTCAGTAGTATTTTTAATTATTAATTAAAGTTTTCCTCGTTTGTTTGCTTATTTTTTCCATATTTATTTTCGCTCGCATAATCAATATCATTTTGAAATAACTGTAAACATTATAGCTGTCAGTCAGGTAGCCGTACCCTATCCAATTCGAAATGTCTGTGCTGTAATAGTGGACTACGTGCAGCTTAGCAGCTTAGTGTGTGGACGATAACTAGCTACTTGTTGCAGACTGACGCTGTGTTCAAAGTACCTGCACTGTTTCATGCTATTTCACAGTTATCTGAGGTAGTGCTGTTCCTTGTAGTAGTAATTGAGGATTTGGCCTTGTCTTGAAGACAAACGACCAGTGCGTGAAACGCTGTGCACCATATACTTTCGTGCGCCTGCGCACAGTTGTTGCAGTTATTGTAATATATTTTTAACTGATATTGAAATATATTCTCGTGATTACCAACCGTTACTGATGCTCTCTAATTTAGCTTTGGCCACAGCGGCCACATTGCCAGCCGCAGCCGCCGCAGTCGAGGATACTGTGCCGTTAACAGGAGGCAATTGCTGTTTGCCCACCACTACAGCGGCCGCTGCAGCAGCGGCAGCAAGTATGGATGTTGATGATGAGGTGGGCATAAAATTTACATTAATATTTATTGGATGCACTACCGGCATCGACGCATAGTTCTTTTCCAGTAAATCGGCGCCATTAAGAAATGGAACTAACACGTTATAATCAATATTTAGTGGTATGTAGTAAGTACCTTGACCGTGTAAAGCAAAGATAGGTACAGCGAAAGAACGCGACGATTGTAAATTCGGTGATACGTGGGTGGTGCTGCTGGGGGTACTAAAATGCGACTTCGCACCTCCAAAGGGTTGTGCACTTAATTCAGTTTTGATGTCGGCGAAACTAAAGGGTTTTTCATCGCGCGTGCTCAGCATGCTATTAGTGGTGGCGGGGGGACGGGTGTCACAGTCGTCCAAAGCGATATTGCTATTGGCGCTTGTGCCCGCTGCCAATACTGCAGCTGCAGCCTCTGCCATTTTACGTTTCTTTGCTATAATTGGTGCAATTTCGGGCTCGGTGCCATCCTTCGAATGTTCAGACAAGGAGTGAGTGTGCGAATGTTCGCTTTGTAGAAGTGGCGGTGCCGGACAATGTTCGCTAGATGTCTCTTCGTCATGCAGCTCGTGATTAAAACGCTCTTTTATATGATTTTTGTACTTATAGTTATTGTTGTGCTCAATATCGTGGGATGATTCAGAAAAATTCCGCATACGCGCTGACAACAAACTATCCGAATTATGTTGATGATGATTCAGGTGAGCGTGATGATGCAGCAACGAATCGCGTGGTGGAGGTGAATGCATATTGGACGTATCAGTATGTAAGAGCGGTTCTCGCGATGATTCAAAGTCGTGATTACTGGTTTCGTTATGGTGATTCAATATCGCCGGCCCCGTAGAAGTTATTACGGGAGCCTGATGTGGACGTAGTTGCGAACTGTTCGTTGAACCTCCGCCTACTACCAACACACCGTTGTTAGGCACTGCCGTCGTCGTGCTAATAGTGTTATTCAAAGACGTTGTCGTCGATGAAGTGGTTGAGTTGCTAGCTGCATTGGTCTGGCTGCCGCTACTATTATGCTCATGTACGATACTACTATTAGTGTTATTGTTAACCGAAACAGCAGCAGCTGCGGCAGCAACATTGCGTTGCATTTGATTTAAATGATTGCGGAAACTCAAATCTTTAACATCATTATGATCATTGCTCTGCTCAATATCCGAATTGCCTAGCATGTCACGCAATTGGCAAAGTGGCGCAGCCGTGTGATATGCCTGATGCGGACTGCCGCTCGATGCACTCACATTATCTGGTATATGACAGCTACGTGATTTATAGCAGTCATCTAAAGAAATTAATAGATATCAGACTGTTAATATATGAAATAGAGAAATAATAAATCGTTACACATACTTTTCATCAACTCCACGCAGTGCTCCTGCAGACGTGCCACCAAACGGTAACAAAACTCCTCCATGTGACTCTCGTAGAGGAACTTGGCGGCCTCTTTCATACAGTCCGTATAACCCATTCGGTACTCGTTGTCCTTCTGGATGCATTCGCTTTGTAAATGTTTTAAATGTCTAATGGCCATTTCGATGATCTCTGTTTTCTCAATGCGACCACGACCCTTGCGTTGATACTGAGGTGGAATGAGTCGTGAAAGGTCTGCCAAGCAGGAATTCATGCGATCGCGTCTTCGTTTCTCAATGATGCGATGAGATAAGGGATCTTGCTGTTAATGAGCAAGCGCATATTAATATAATTTGAAATTGAGAGAAAATAAAACAAAAATTTGTTATTAGATTTGCGATATAAATTTAAATTAAATAGAATATTCGAATAAGTAAAACAACAACTATTGAAAAAGAAAAGAAGTATGTTAGCTTTATTTTATTGTTATTTTACCATGAATGCCATGGTAAAATAGGATGTAACTTTATTTCAAAAATTCCAAAATTTTCTTAAGCTACCAATTTAATTAATCCTCTAACATATGTAAGTATTTATTCCTCAATATATATGTATGTGTGTGTTTTACGTGTTCTGTGTTTTGATGTGTGCGTGAACAAATGACAGCACTTGGTGTGCATTACTCCTTGGTTTATGTATGTATAATTTTATTTAAACCAATAGTGAATTATGACATGAAATCGATACATACAAATGCATATTTAAAACTTAAAATAAATTATTTTGGTAAGCAAGTCAGTGCATATATGTTGAGCATGAAGAGCATTGGAGTCAAAAGCGGTCGTGTCCACAGTTCGTTTTCTTATAAACATTCGATAATGTGTAATGTACATTTGCTTTCTGTTTTTTATGATTCTGTGCGATGATGCAGAACACTTGTACGAGCATGTGCGCGGCCGCTGCTGAACTACTGAGTGAAGAGGTTTCACAGTAAAGACCATTTCCYTTTAACATTCACCGTCTTCATTACTTCCTGTCTTTTTATTGGACCATGCCCTGTAGCGAATAGCTCTATGCTCCCTCACCACATATTATATTTTAGAATAACCATACGAGCAATGAGCCTAACGTTACATAACACGTGAGCAGTATAGGTACGAATATAAGTATATTAACTTCATCTTCCCGGATTGGGTTAATTCGAATTTATTTTGAATAGTACAAGTATTTCATTTGCGCTCTTCACTTGRGTTGAATGCTAAATTTTTTACAAAAGAAAGGTAAGGAAAATATTTACCCTCGAAGTTTTATTACGTCTTCCGGTGGCATATTCTGCATCATCCTCGCTGTATGCTGTAGCTGATGTGGAAAAATTTAAGCTAGATTCTGTGCAATAAGGAAAACTGGATACTGCTGCTTCGCTATAATTTGTTCATATGTAAAAAAGGAGGAAGAATAAAGGTGAGTAAAATGTTCGAACGATAAGTAAAATTTTATAATAAATTGTGTACACTTTATTGAAAAAGAATTGTTTCAAATAAAATAAGTAGATAAATAGGCATGTATGTATATTTTAGTGTCTATAACTTAGAAGCCAACGCTATTTAAAAATAATTGTTAAACTATAAATACCGCTGATATACATATACATATGTATATCTTATTATGTTTTCATTCTATAAAAATTTAATGGATTTACACGGTAAAGACACTTTATTGTTTTCACTTCATTTTAATAATTTTTAATAAACATATATTTTTTAATAATTTTAATAAATCTATTACTATTTTGTTCTTACAGTATTTCATTTTACACTTATTGTCAATTAAAATTCAAGCATCCATTTATGTTATGAAGTTTCAATTATTTTATACAAATAGAAAAAAGTTGTCTATCATTTTAATCCGGCTGTCAATGAAATGTACCTTTTACTGGGCCAATATTATATTATTGCAAGTCGATATATGTACATATACTGCTGTACTAACGTAGCTCCAATGGGAAGTTTCGATTTTTACTTATGGATCGTATCTAAGTATTTTTATGTTAAATTATATCACTATTATATTAAATGAGTTGGAACATTTTTAATTAATCGTGCATTATAAAGTCAATCCGGTAATGCGATTATAGCAGAGGGGGAAATTTTTATATAAGAGTGACCCATACTAGGTAAAAAGAACTTTAGTTAAAAATGTATTCAAACACTGACGTTCGACGCTAGGATGTACATATATGTTCATATGTACATACATATCTGCAACATTGGACGTCCAGAAAATTAAAAACTTCAGAAATCACGTAATGTACACTCAAAGGTAAGTACCATGTCATAGACTGATAATGCTTTTCCGCTTTCAGTTTCGGAGCGCCATATTCTATTACGGTTTCAAGATCAGTACGTTTTGGATACTCCAAACCTTCGTCAACAACTTGAAAGTCCTCAATGATCCGGGAATACAAATCCCTTATATGTCTTAAATTACTATGGTTTTCTTCAACTTTAATGAAATATTACACTATTACAAAACATTGCAACAGTGAAACTTAAGGACCCATGAAAAATTAGGCGATTTTCGAGAATTTAAAAAAAGTACTTGATCGAATATTCCGAAGCTCTTTGGACTTAAAAAGGTATATTTTTTCAGCTATATTTTAAGATTTTTTTTTTTCAAAAATATTGAAAAATAACGGATGTGCTATCTTGCCAAAAAAAAAGTTCCCCAACTGCTGACATGATTCCGGCCGAATGAGTAGCTGAAACAAAAAAATCAAAGAGGTTATTAATGTTGAATGTATTTCCTATACAATAACCTACGATATTTGAAAAATATTAAAAATTAACGAATTGGAGTAGTTCTGAAAGAGTGTCGTTT
>NW_017535575.1:512513-539142 GCF_001853355.1 Bactrocera latifrons | reverse complement strand
GCCACGTAGCGAAAAGAAGAAACGACTGGCGCGCTGTTGTTAACTCGGCTATAATCGCGTAAGCGGTGTCTACGCCAATCAAGAAGAAGAAGAAATGTATTCAAGAATACTCAGTTTYAATTTGATGTCGATCTGTCAAGAATTTCTCGTTATTTTATGTTATGTTGTCAGCAATGTTGTAAATTATCGTTTCGGGAAAAACGCGTTTAAAGTTTCAACTATCCTATTTATACCTACGAGCGATCGCTCTTTAAAATGCTGCCATGAAAAAAACTATTTAAGATACGACCTTACCGATTTCACAGGAAATTTTCGAAAATATGAACTATCGAAGCAGAAAAAAAATCAAGTTTTTGAAAGTGTCACACTGGTATACCATAGCCCCTTAACCAATTTTCGTCTTTTTTGTTAGACTCCTATCTAACATGTTTCACAGAGTATATCGGAATTGTTTGTAACACCTAGCGTCGAGATAGATATAAAGTTATATATGTATGTACCTTTATTAAAATATCGCGATATGTATAATTTTAGATGACTCTTTGTCCATCTGTCTGTTCACGGCCATAAATTTTTAGAAAGTTTATGTGGTCCCGCCCATAATAAGTTCCACTTCAGCAGGCAGATAGTAACATAGAAGGTGGTGAAGGGAATCCCTGGATCACCTTCTATAAGTGAAAGTGCCGGATGGCATCATGAATTTCACAAGTTTGTTAGATGTTTTGATGATCGATCATCAGTATAAAAGTGATAAGATGCCTTCCATTCTATTATTTATTAACTTATTGACAAATTATGCTGATATATAATTTGATTTTAATGAAATGGGTCATAGAAAGCAATCCACACCTGAGCAACATGAATTTATAGATAATTTCAGTAGAAAAGCACGTAGAAAGTTGTTAAATAGGCTTAAAAGCCGAAACAATATGGACGTATATATCCATATGTGTGCAGATGTGTATGTAAATATCAACCCTACAAGAAACTTCTGCTGGGTTCACGAATACACTCGCATTTGTTGTGGGGCGTGACGTGCAATTTACTTATCCATTGACCGTCACTGGGACTGTTAAAAAGATATACCTACGTCTTTTAATGCTTACATATGTAAGAATGAAATATGTAAATTTTTTATAACTGGTGATCGATTGACCAATAAAATTATTGTCAATGTTTATGGTTTTTTTTGTTTCAAATGTAAATTTGCAGCACTAATTAACATAGGAGTTTCGAAAAGTGGTGAAGTCTAAAAGCTTCTCATAATTTATACTTTAATTATATTTTTTGATCCACATCTTTATATTATTATTTATGTACATTATTACAATTTATTTGAATTAAATGCTTTAAATTTGTTAAAGAAATAAAAATTATATTATCTACTTCACAAAATAATTGTTTACTTATGATATATTTACAGTCAAAATAGTCAAATTTCAGCTTTGATGAATTTATTTTTGTTTACATTAGTTTTGACACGCTGCTCTTATAAAATAAGCTTTGACTGTCAAAAGGTCGGTAAAATGGTTATCATTTTTCTTGCAGGGAAGCTACTACCACTTACGAATCATTGGCGCTATAGTTCGCCGATTGACAAGTGATGTGCTGAAGACATTGAGCCCGACAAATTGCAARGGACATCTGTCAAATATTCAAATACACACGTTCTTATGGACGGACCTATTTTGACAGCTGCACGACTACACGACTGCAGGCCGACAGTTGTCGTTCTCGCTAACTTCAATTTAATCCTATATTTGCCTACGACAGTGAAGTTGACAGTAGAATGGAAGATATGATACAAAATGTAAAATTACTCAAAGCTCTAACAAACCGGACTTTATTTTACAAATAAAAGCATAAAATAGCTCTGTTACATCATTTGTAATAACAACAGATAATTTGAAACGAATAAATTTACCTATTTACTTATAGTTTGCTTAAATATTTCACTTYGAACAAAATATTAAAATTTCATTGAAGTGCAAGGTATTAGTATGGCCACAACGAAATTGTGGACATGCAAAATGGACAACTCGTTGTTTAGTGTACATGCCGGTCATTGTTATGTTGCTGCCCTCTCACAAACGTTCATGTAGTAGAATTCACAACGCCATTTTCAGTTCACTGTCGTGCTGCTGCAGTCTGTCGCGAGCATTGTGTTCCGCACATGAATAAGAACACACTGCGAAAATAATATTAAAAAAAGTAGATGGATGTTTTTAATTTCAACATTTGATTTGTTAATGTTATTTGTTTAAAGTTATGAATCGAGAATAATTTATGAGAATTAAAAGGCAATAAAATTTTGATCATTATTTTAAACAATTAATAATTTTAAATATATATACTAAGTTTATAGATACTTTTGTATGCTTAGCATATTTTTATATACATATGTATATAGTATGTACATATGGATGTAATTTTAACCCAAACACAAATAATCAAGTGGCTGTGTCGAAAACAACAGTAGTATTGACCTCGTTTTGCTCAAATTTACTACGTGCCTTGCTGCGACAGCAACGGCGTATGAGTAATATTTAAGTCATGCCACATTATTAGAATATGACATACATATACTTATGTACATACACACATACAAATATGGTATATAAAGAGTCAACCATTCCATWCCAAGTATAGTGGCACTTAATAAAGACTACTTGTCTTTATAAGTATATTTATACATATGTATATGTATGTATGTATATGTACATATATACATACATATATAGACATACTAGTATATATTTTATGTGCAGAGGCTTTACATTTGTATATGCATATGGTTATTCAATGCAATTTACATAAAAAAATGTTTGGTTGATTAAATTTTTAAAACCAACAGGTTGCTAAATACATAAATAGTATTATAGACTAGTACGATAAAAATAAAACATATACTATTGCTTAGCATAAAATAAAAAAAAAAACGGAAATTTTTATTCAGGTAAAAAGAAGTTTACTAAATAGTTAATTAATGTTCAATAGTAAATGAGTTTTATAAAGAAATTCAAAATTCCTCATGAATCAACTAATTGCTGCTCTCCATTTACCACTAAGTAATATCATAATAAAATCGAGTAAAACGCAGTCCAAATAATGTTTGCTCTAATACTGTCAAAATAATTTTACTACAATATATTATTAATTTTTAAGTACCGTAATAGAATGAGTACTCATTCTCATTTTATGAAAGCAATCACGTCGACCTAACATCGAACTCTATGGAAGATCTCGTGCGGCGTGCATGATTGCGCCATCAACAATTGAGAGTGACAACTTATTGCGACCAACGACGTCAAAGCTTTTACGTACGACGTCAAACATTTATTTCCGAAACGTTTTCAATTGTATATTACACATACGAGATCACTCGTTTAATTCATGAAAACGTACGTGTTGGTTAGTGTCCAACAACTGTTACGTTACGCTGACTGGGGCCGGCGCTGACCCATTAATTCATTTATACTATATTTACATACAATTGATTTTTTTTTCATTTTGTGGCCAAATGTACCAAAAAAGACATTACAAACAAATAATAGATGCAGATGAGCTGTCGGGCCTTTCTGTGGCAACAAGGCGAGTTAGTTTCGATGTCATCGAATCTTCGGCTAGTTGCCAGGTGGTATTAAGTAATTGTTCATAGTAATAAACAAACTCTTAAAGGTGTAGCGAACTTCGCGACAGCACTCGACAACAAATTGTACAATAATTTTATGTTATGTTGAACTTAGGTAACGAAATATTGTTAGTTGTATTTATAAATATTGTTTTAAATGCTATTATTTTTCGAACAAGTTACTTTAGGTGTTTATACTTTTATATACAATAAGCTTGAACTTTGTCATAAACAATAATGCACGTGAAATTTCCTGAAAATATCTGGTCAAATAAAAAAGTTTTCCATACAATTGATTAGTTTGTATGCCAGCTTATGCCATAGTGGAATAAAAGGAGGAGGTGTATATGCCAAACACCAGGCGTTGAAGCATTAATGAGGATAGATGGTAGAATGGACCAATGTTGATACCTCAACATTCTCAAAAATATTATGGAACCATTCGAATCAATGCTTGTGAACTAAAAATGTGAGGCACTGGCTCACTGCAGAAAGCATTGATGTCCTGAGCTGGCCAAAGCAAACTCCATTAGAAATTTATGGAGCGATGTAAAGATGCAGATTTCTAAGAAGATATTCAAAAATGGTAAGAAACTTTCGACTTGAACCGAGGACTTTGCACGCACAAWACTGGTGAATGAAATTAGTGGAAAGTTTGTACTGGCGACGCCAAACTTCGTTTCCAACGTTTTCTTCTGGGTGTAAAAAACTTCGAGGCAAGCTAGTTTAAAATATTATCATGAGATAAATATTGATTTTTTAAACACAAATTTTGATTTGAAAGTTTCTCATTACATCCTGATATAACAAGGAAATGTACGACACCGTTCTACAAAAATAAAATTAAGTAATTTCTAATGCAAATATTGATCCAATATCGTCGAAATATCTTCATATATTCCCCTAAAATAATTTATAAATTCAGTTCATACCCTACTCTAAACCTTATTTGAAGAAAACAGTGGATTACGTATAATCTAATATTAATTTGCCCCCGAACATATGTATGTAAAAACATAGAACTTCCTTATTTGGTAGAATCAATTTATTATTATGACTCAAAACTTTRAAACCATTACAAAAACACGTGAGTGTAGTGAGGATTTTATAATTGAAATTGCATTAAGTCTAAAACTCTTACACATGGATGTACATATGTATGTATGCATGTAGATCTAAAAAAATTTTCACAACCAAAAAATTTCTTATCTTCAGTACATTAACCCATACCATATCGACAATTAAGGTCTTTAAGCTTATAATGAAAAGTGGCAATATTCATATTAACAGAGTTGGCGCACCTAAAAGGTTAATTATAAATATTTACATATGTACATACATACATACATATGTACATACATACATACATATGTACATACATATTGAGCCCCCTAAAATATTTTGTGAATCAAACAACAACTGTGGATTCCGAAGAAATATTGCACACGTGATCAATATTTTTATTGTATCGGCAAATTCCGGACAGCAACAAGAACACATACATATGTACTTCACAAATACAAAAATATGCAGTATATATGTACGTATATACATACATAAATACGAGTACACATTTCATTATTTCAGCGGCAGTACAACATTTATGGAGCAAAATGTGTATTTATGTGATATACATACATATGTATGCATATAGTATACTTTATAAATAGAAAAGAATTGCACGCGCTAGAATAGATAAACAAACATTAGTATTTACTGATAAATTGTACACGCTACGAGAAAACACATTATATGCTTTCTATGTATGTATATCTACATACATGTGCATGGAAACACACAAAACAGTGTCGGAAAAAACTACAGCAGAGCGGATAGTTAGCAAGTGAGTTGGAGTAATCAGTGTATACAATTTTATACTCAGTGTACACAACTATATGTATAAGGGAAGATGTACGCACCTACAAACATATGCGCAAGTGTATACCAGATTTAACTGAAAATAACCTGATCTCACTAAGTCGATAAATCTAATGACGTCAATGCCAAGTTTATTGAAAGCACTSACGAAGCAACAACCCGAATAGAAATATAAATATTATGCATAGACATACAGTGGATTTAAAAGTAGGATCGTTTTCTCGAAACTGGACAGCTTTAAACAATAAAAATATGTTGACATACATATTTAATGCAACGCTTATCATATGCTTTCAAATCACGCTTCTTTTGAACTCCTTTTAAGTAATTTTAGAACTAGTTCTCATATTCAATTTAATTAACAGGAAACATTTCTTGTATAACCCCCAAAGGTAATCTAGTCACCGATGCCCAGAGCATACTTAAATTGTGGAAGGAACACTTCTCCAGCCTACTGAATGGCAGTGAGCACACAACGCTCAAACCATAAAAAATGAGACCCCACAATCTGCGCCAATTACCGTGGGATAAACCTCCTCAAAATCGCATATAAGGTTCTAACAAGCGACGTATTATGTGAAAGATTAAAGCCCACTATCCACAAAAGGAGCTGCCTTTATGCCGCGATATCTGAATTTGGTATTGCCGCAAAACTCATACGGCTGTGTAAGCTGTCGTTGACCAGCACCAAAAGCTCCATCAGAATCGGGAAGGACCTCTCCGAGCCGTTCGATACCAAACGAGGTTTCAGACAAGGCGATTCCTTATCGTACGACTTTTTCAACCTGCTTCTGGAGAAAATAGTTCGAGCTGCAGAACTAAATAGAGAAGGTATCGTCTTCTATAAGAGTGTACAGCTGCTGGCGCATGCCGATRATATTGATATCCTCGGCCTCAACACCCGCGCCGTTAGTTCTGCTTTCTCCCGAGAGGACAAGGAAGCAACACAAATAGGTCTGGCAGTGAACGATGGCAAGACGAAATATCTCCTTTCATCAAACAAACAATCATCGCACTCGCGATTTGACACTCAAGTCACTGTTGACAGTCACAACTTTGAAGTCGTAGATAATTTCGCCTATCTTGGAACCAGCGTAAACACCACCAACAATGTCAGCCTGGAAATCCAACGCAAGATAACTCTTGCCAACAGGTGCTATTTCGGTCGACGTTGCGAGCATAAGAGAGAAAAGTTCTGCGAAAGATTTGTGGTCCTTTGCCACGATGAATATCGCATTCGATGGAACGATGAGCTGTATGAGATATATGACGACATGGACATAGTTCAGCGAATTAAAAGACAGCGGCTACGCTGGCTAGGTCATGTGATCCGAATGGACGAAAACACTCCAGCTCTGAAAGTATTCGAAGCTGTACCCGCCGGGGGAAGCAGAGGAAGACCATCACCCCGTTGGAAGGACCAGGTAGAGAAGGACCAGGAAGGGGATTTCATCACAGTTTATCGAATTAGTCAAGATACTACTGCCTAAATACAGAGGAGAAAAATAATGTATTTCAAGGTTTTTAATGAGCACGATTTCAGCAAACAAAAAATTTTGGTTGATTTTTGAATAACACTGTGTTAATTGAGAAGTCGGCGCTTAATTTTTTACGAACAGTGATTTAGCGAGTTTACAATAACAAGTTGTGCTATCTGTAGGATTTCTATTTAAATTCTTGTTGTTATATTAACACAATTGTTTTTGTCAAACCATAAAATGAGCAAATCGTACAAACCACTCATATAAATGCAATGCACTGTTATAATAAAGAAGAGGTACAAAAACGCTCTTTCTGACTATTAAATAAATGCAAATACATACTCACAAATTCCACTTTACAACTGTGATATTAGAAAGTTGGAGATATGCTGCAGAAAACATCCTTATTTATAAAATTTGTAATGGAATTATTGGATATACATATTTATGTATGTATGTACATTTTACATATCATTTCAAAAGTTTTCGATTTTACTTTTTGCCCACGATTTTTGGATGAAGATACCATGTCCCAATTTTAAACATAATGTGTATGTATGTACATACATCTATACATGCGAAAAGACCGTACACTGAAAAGGCAATACTATTTGAAAATAACAATTTTCAGAAGGATGAAAAATACCSTCTTATCAGAGCTTCTATCATTGGAGAGCCATCACTGTAAATATATATTATTCTGGAGTACTGGCGTACAAAATGTATGTATATTAATTGCTCTCTTCAGTGGTATTTTTAGTATATGTATATAATTGTTAATACTGTATAAATGAATGTGTATGTACTGCTATTTCGTACTTTGACCACTTGATTGTCTGCCATTTCGTTTTTCCCAACAGTTTTGAGTTTTGTAATTCACGTGATATTGTTATTTTCAATTTACGGCCGCAACGTTCAGAGCTTAGTCGTACACACGTAGCGCGTGATGRTGTGTTTAAATACACAAGACCATACAGCCATACATATGTACAGTTGCGAGCATTGAAATAGTAGTGCCTATTGGCCAAGAGAGTTTTGCTTTAAATTTTGTTTCTKTTATGATATTGCCGTCGATCATTATTTTAGTTATATTCTCTGAAGTATAACGGTCCTGTTATATATAACAATAAGTGCGAATTACTTACCGTTACTTTTTTAAAGGCAATTTTATTGGGATATCTGTTTTTATGAGCGAGCAATAGAATAGTAGTGAACGATGAGATGATTGCAAACAGATAATTTTTAATWAAAAAAATTTAATTTTATCAAACAAAAAGTAAGTTTCCAGATCTTTTATTAATTATTCAATGCAGTGACGAAAAACAAGAATGTATTCAATCTGAAATAAACAACGGTAAATCCTACTAGGGATTGGAAAGAATTGTAGGGTGTTAAGCCACAACGACTGACAATGCAATTATTTATAAAAAAAGGCGAAAAAAGGGGTGCAATATGGATTCTTTCCGAGAATTTTACAACAATAATTGTAAGATGCGCCAAGACTCGACCTAGAATGTCAGCTATGGAGGTTCGGAATGAACTGAACCTGGCCTACGGTGTTCATACAGTGAGAAGACTTCTACATGAACATAATTTATATGTCTGGAGTCCTCGATAAGTACCGTTATTAAAAAAAATCATATAGCAAGTTGTCTTAAATTGGCCAAAGGACCGATTGAGAATTTGCCGATTGACGCAACATCTTGTGGACAGACGTGTCGAAAGTTATTCTATGCGGCGGTAAAGGGATACTGAAGGGACCCCTAATAGAGAGTACGACCCCAGATTCAGCACAAAAACTATGAAGCTTGGCGGTTTGAATTTCATGGCTTTTGTGTTTTTCTTACAGGCCCAATTTTTTTGTGCAGTCCCAATTCACAAGATTACTAGCACAACGGATCGACACAAATTCGTGGATATAATCGAGTATATTACGATACCATTTGCTGAAGAGGACATCCCGCTGAAAAAAATAATTACCCGAAGGGTGGCAAAGGAGTGGTTTCGGGTCAATGGAATTGAGGTCATGGATTGGCCAGCTCAATCCCCTTTCCTCAATCCCATTGAAAACCTTTTGGCAGACGTTAAGAAAGTCATATGGAATGGCAAACCCAAAAACAACAATGAGTTGTGTACCGTAGTGCAGCAAGCATGGAAGAACATACCACTAAAAAGATTCCAGTCTCGTAGATTCTATGAAGCGTTGTATTGCTGTTATTAAAAATCATGGCCATGCTACCAAGTACTAATATCTCGTATAGACGGAACTTCCAAAAATCCTTCAGTTTAAAAAAAAAGAAACTAATTTACTGCTCTGATCAAATTTCATATATAAACACAACTTTGTGAATAAATATATCTTACACCCATTCAAATTAAAATATTTTTATTAATAAACGTAGCCAGGGAAATATGATAAACTTTTCCGTTTCAATTGATGTCAAAATTGTTTAGAATTTTGCATAACTCACAGGTATATAAAACTCTAACACCCACTACTATTTCACTGCTCGCAGCTGTATGCACATATAAGCATGAACTTAGGTCTGAAATGTGGCTATGTATGCATATTTGTTGCCATCAGTAAAGGCGGAGCATATTGCCATACAAAATTCAATTGCTTATACAATGGCGAGCACAAGCTTGCACACATAAACAAACAAACAATAATACACACACATACATTTATGCATAGTATGCGAACGAAGTCGTGATAGTCGTAAGCTTGTGCATTTCGAAATTTTCCAAAACATTCCATTATAAAAGTTGTTTTGATATTAGCACATATATGTACATACATACATGTAATTTATCTCAGTGCATACATATTTGTAGTGTATGTATGTAGTAGATATACTTACAGTATGGACGAATTATTGTGAACTGTGCATAATGTTATAACAATATATTAGGTTGTCAAAAAGGTCTTGCGGTATTTTCACTAGTTGGCGCTGAGAGAGCGTAGTTCTAGTTTTATTCGTCGCATCGGGTCATGCTATACCTTTTTGGAAAGCTCATTTCACGCGCTAACACGTGTTTCTTTTCGTGAGTTCGTGAGTTMTAGCGTCGCAAACATGGAGCAAAATAAAGAGAAAATACGGCATATTTTACAGTACTACTACGATAAAGGCAAAAATGCATCTCAAGCCGCCTATAAAATTTGTGCAGTTTATGGATCCGATACAGTTTCCATTTCCACCGCACAACGATGGTTTCAAAGTTTTCGTTCTGGTGTAGAGGTGGTCGAAGATGCGCCACGCTCCGGAAGGCCTGTCGTCGAAAATTGCGATAAAATCGCTGAATTGGTCGAAAGAGACCGGCATAGTAGCAGTCGTAGCACCAGTCAAGATCTGGGCATGAGTTTTTTTTTTTTTTTATGAACAATTTAAAGACTTTTTTGACAACCTATTATTAATAAACAATTTACTTTTAAGAGTGGGTCGTGCAAATATAGAAAATATTTTTATACTCTTGCATCAGCATCAGTTCTTACAGAGTATTATAGTTTGTTCAACTACGTTGTACGTATCATCTAAAACTTATCGCGGTAGATATAGGGTGATATACGTATGTATGTAAGTTTATATGTATAAATGATCAGGGTAACGAGAAAAGTTGAAATCCGGGTGACTGTCTGTCCGTCCGCTCGTACAATCTGTAACTTGAGTAAAAATTAAGACATCTTAATGAAACTAGGTATGCGAGTTTAACCGAWAACCTATTAAGTATCATAACTAAGCACCAAATTAAGATATAAAACACATATTTGACACAGGAGATCGCAGTAGAAAGGGACAAGGCATTTAAATTCCATTATTTTTCAAACTAATTACGCTATATTTAATAAAATTGAATGAGCTTTAATATGAATAAAAGAAAAATTAATTCCATACACTGAAAAAAAATATTTGAGTTTCTTAATGTAGCAAAATTCATCAGCCACCCTGTACTCAAAGAAGTAAAGCTGAAGTATGCCCATCGAAAATTTGTGGGCTGATGTTAAGAAAAAGACATCCGAGAAAAATAAAATATTAAAACCAATCCGTAAAGTTAGCTACTCATATTACAAACACGGTAAACGATATTAATATATTTATTTATCAATATTTTGCTTTCAGGTCAATTCGATTAATTTTGACACATTATGTTTTTAGATTTTTGGGTAATATTGAATTTCTTGTATTAATTTGAATTGACATGCAATTCTTTCCCTTTTATCGTTATTCATACTTTTATACTTTGAATAAATAATAAAATTGTTACCTACATATTTAAAACCTGGTATACTTCTTCTTACGCGATTTAACTGACTTAACAACAGTTTTTAACTCGCCCAGACAGATATTTCATACTGAGGTATTGCACTGCGACCTAGGGTCTATTGTGCCCTCTTAACTCGCCTAACCTGATATACTAGTGGTGCTATTATTTTGACAGCAGCTGCTCATATATGTATACATATGTACATAAGTATGTGCATACATACATACATATATATGCATAGATTAGGTTGACTATAAGGTATGGCGTTTTCGATTATGGATTTGGTTTACTCATCAAACAGTTAATCATTCGTTTTTGAGTTATTATTTTACATTCCTTTAAAAATGTTTATATATGATATTTTCTTAATATATCAAAAATAGTAGTTACTTGTCTATTAAACTTTTTTTTTATTATATTATCTTTTTTATTATTATTTTTTTGAACATTTAAATTTTTAACAGTAGTACAGAATATGTCAAGCCACTGCTCTTCGTTTTGCAAAATATTTTCACCATAGTCTTTTTCAAATAATACATTGATAATTTTTTACTCCACAATCACAAGCCCGGTGAGTCAAACTGTAAACATTTTAGTAACTTATTATATAAAAAGTCCGGTTTAAAAGTCACTCTCAAAACTACTAAAAAAATATCGTTGCGACGAAATAAGTGTGTACGTATATATATTTTTTTAATGTTGCCGTAGATTTTGCGGTGCTGTAGTCGTTGTAATTGGTTTGTATGCATGTATGTGTGTATGTGTTGATTTTGTACATTTGATGGCTGATCCAGTTGATTAGTTGCTAAATGTAATTCAAACGATAAAGCCCAACACCTTAGTCGTCTACGTTTAATAGCGCAGGAAGGGTATTTTACATCATAAGAATTCAAACAACTATGAATCAACGCCAGCAAATCAGCACCACACACATTCCTACTGCATACCTC
This sequence comes from Bactrocera latifrons, assembly GCF_001853355.1. Classification (NCBI taxonomy): domain Eukaryota; kingdom Metazoa; phylum Arthropoda; class Insecta; order Diptera; family Tephritidae; genus Bactrocera; species Bactrocera latifrons. The sequence goes on along the minus strand of NW_017535575.1, from coordinate 526,939 downwards.
CACCTGCATTTTTAATAAATAGAACTCGTTTACATTCACACATGCAGGCACAAGTAAACGCAATAAAAACTTTATATAAAAGTGTAGAACTCACAATTACTAGAGGAAACTGTTTTCGCGGTTATCTTTACCCCTTTTAAAGCTGTATGCATACAAGTATGTATGTACATACATATTCAAATTCAATGAAAACAGACTCTTTGTTTCAGAAGCTGAGAACACTATGTATCAAGTTGTTTTCTCCTGTTAAGTAAAGTCTCTTTAAAAATAGCTTATATCAACAATAAAATGGATGTATGTATGTATATAGTAAATGTATTAGCATATTTTATATAACCAAGCACTCGTTTGATATTTTTGATTTTCCACTTCTTATCATTTTAAAGCACAGTACATATGTATGTATGTTTTTTTTATTTTTTATTTTATTTACTTTCTATTTTATTTTATTTACTTTTATTTGTCTTTTTCTTCTATTTTGTTTTTTATATTATATTTCAATACAACCTCATTGTATTTTCATGAAATTTAGTTTTTGTTTTTTATAATTAAATAGATTCTAAATACATTAATTAAAATTTATAATACAAAAAAATAACAATTATAATCAGTTCCGACAATTCTTTCGTGATTGAAGATGTATTGGAATTTTTAAAATTTTGTTTTCACTTCACACCTTACTGTTGTTGGCAAGATCCCGAAATCGAAAACAACGAGAGGCAATTGAATATCTGATGTGCGAATCATGCTCACACAACAACTGCCTCAGCGTGCTATAAACCCCAAGATCTTAACTGTCTGGTACTCACATAAGTCAAAGTGAAGCCGCCGTGCATTTCGTCCCAGTTTCCTCCGGACCCGCAATTTTCTAGAATCAGTTCTCTGTCGAATTAATTAATAATCGAAATAAATAGTTATTCTTCTCTTTGGTAATAGGACATTACGTTTTCATTTATTTGAAGTCGCACAATTATATTGAAAAATGTGATAAACGCATTATTGGTTGAATGGCTCCCACTGGTACGAAAAATGTACATTTGAAAAATACACATTTATTTATGCAAATTTATTTTACAAATGTTTAAAACCTTTATTATTATTATTTAATATGTACATATTTGCACATTTAAATGTTTCTACTACACAACACAACCAACATTATACAGAAAAATAAAAAAATTAAAGAATTTGGAATAGAAGTTCAAGAACTTGAATGGTCCGGAGTGCAGTATTTTGGCAGGTCTGCAATTTCCTCATCTGCTTACCACTGCATCCAGGCGATCATATTGGTGCTGCGTAGTTTAGGACCGGCCGGCCGATTGCCTTGTATGTTGCCAACAACATTTTTTTGTCTTTTCCCTATGTGCTGCCGGCTAGCGACTTGAGGATCTTGTTGCGGCTCTGTACCTTGGCGATAATCGCGGTTATATGGGGAGATACTATCGAAAGTTACACCTAAAATTTTAGGGTTATTAACAGTCGGAATTTTGACGCCATCGCCTGCAATGTTAAGTTCAAGTCTATGCTCCTTCGTCCAGTTCGTAAAAACGGTTTCTGTGGATTTCGTGGGGGAAAGTGTAAGGTTCCGTGCAGCGAGGAAACGAGAAAGGTCGAAGAGGTAGTTGTTTACCTTCGAACACATGCCGTCATCGATTCCCGACGTCAATATCGTGCAATCATCTGTACGAAACCCCCTCTGCTGGCTACGGCAGTTTCTCTCGCAGGGTGGTTTCTAGTTGAGGCCACGAACTATCTGAGCGTTTATGACGTTAAGTGCTGTGGTGGTGCTGTGCACTTTTCGGAATCCATACTGGTGAATGGCTAGGCTCAGGTGGTGAGCGAAAGTGGGAGTAGCAAGGCCTCAAGTGTCTACTGGGGAGAAGCTTACTCACACCGGTGGAGAGGTTGCAGGACTGCAAGTGCTCTATACATGTCGTCTGCTTATGGTGGTTTTGAGAATCCCCGGGATCGGCATGGCATAAGGTGACTCGCTCGTTAGCTAAAACGGCTACTTCGGCTGGGAAATTGGGGCGGATTTCCGCAATTCTTCCAGCCGGGATGAAGCGAGCAGTAACTGCTGCAATCACTTTGCGGAATTGACGCTCGCCAACGGATACGTCCGTAAGAATAGGTAGAGCGTTGAAGGTGCTCGCACTAAATTCTGTGAAGCCGACCCAATTAGCTTTTTTAAAGTTAACGAAGGAACTTTTGTCCACAGAAACGAAATCGAGAGGTTTCTTGATCGTGATAATTATGGGCAGATGGTCTGTTGCGAGAGTTAGCATAGGTCGCCAGGTTATGCTATTTATTAGACCACCACAATTTGAGGCATGTATATATTAAATATTTCAAGCTCGACATCGCCTAACCGGATAGCTATACCCTGATATTCTAGGGTAGTATCCCTGCGGTCGATGTCTTCATCGATTAGACAATATTGCAAGGTGTTGTCAAGTATGAAGGCTAGGCCACCACCRTCAACTCGCTGCGYAAGTCAGAGTGAGAGCTATGTTGCCTGTTTGAGCTCCYGGGGACCGTGGAGGTCCTCTGTTGGCCACTCGAGTTGAATGGTGGCGCGCGCGGCGCATGAGCTGTGTGCAGATTGCATAGCCGTAGAGGCTTGTGTCACAGTAATGCGTAGGCAACATGGTGCCACGTAACGCGKGGTCCGCTCCCTGTGAGTCTTAAGGCCTGAGCAGATCTTAAGATGGCTCCATCCATTGCATGTATTACACCTGACCTGGAGTTTGGATGGAGCCTTTTTGCGCATCCGCAGCAGAAAAATTCCTCCGGGCCCGGGTTGGGTGGATTCAATGCCAGTACGAGTCAGGAGGATACGGAGCAACGCTGCTGTAAGGCATTGCTCCAATGACGGCAAACACAAATTAGTACTCGAGCAACACGCTTTGTGCTTTTATTCATAACATAACAGTTATTTGTTACGCAATATGCCTTGCGTTTTCATTTTGAAATTCTTTCTTTGGTTGCAATTGCGCTCAGTTTCAAAAAATTATATAAATTAGCTAATCAATAATTTGAGAATGTCATATGAAAGGGAATGCAGAAAATTGTCCGTTAGAAGCTGTTGGCTTCGTGCCGAGCAATGAGAAAAATCAAAAGAGAACTAATGTGTGTAATACAATGCTCGCGACAGACTGCAAACGACATCTGTCTAATATTAAAATACACACGTTCTTATGGACAGACCTATTTTCACAGCTGCACGACTACACGACTGCAGGCCGACAGTGGAGTGTGTAAATGTAATATGTGAAATGTAAAATTACTCAAAGCTCTAACAAAACTGACGTTATTTTACAAATAAAAGCATAAAATAGCTCTGTTACATCATTTATAATAACAATTGATAATTTAAAAAAAATAAATTTACCTATTTACTTATTGTTAGTTTAAAATTTTCACTTTGAACAGAATATTAAATTTTCATTGAAGTGCAAGGTATGGCCACAACGAAATTGTGTACATGCAAAATGGGCAACTGCGTTGTTTTGTGTACATGCCGGGCATTGTTATGTTGCTGCCCTCTCACAAACGTTCTTGTAGTAGGATTCACAACGCCATTTTCAGTTCACTGTCGTGCTGCTGCAGTCTGTCGCTAGCATTGTGTTCCACACATAAAGGTTAATGAGCGACAAAAGTCCACTCGAGTCGTTGAAGCAGTCTTGCATAGCAGCAATCAAAAGCTAAAACCGATCAAGAAAACAAAAAGTTGCCCAGCGCGTACCAAAAAAACCGGTTTAAGCGACAAAAGAGACCGAGTGCGAGCCGGCACTAAACAGTCGTATTTACGTTCATATGAATAAAGTATACATATTACATATAACTTACGATATAAATGGATAAGTGTAATAGCAGGAACAGTGGAAAACGCTACTGCCTTCCTTCCTCATCGAGCAAAATGTGTGAACATTTGAGAACGTGGCGAAAACGCAGAAATCAGCCATCTTTGTTTGGTTTCATTTGAACAATGTTGCCATTGCYCAATACGCATATACGAGTATAGTTTTGTACACATTAATGTTTTCAATTACAATTTTTTAAAAAATAAAATATCAAAATTAAAAACAAACTATTAAAAATAGTTTATATWWTTATAAATAATAGCATTCGAATCTGATTTTGAGTTATTTTAAGAAAATTTCAAACTTATTGAACAGATTGAATTATAATAGTTGATAATTATTACAGTATACAGATATTGGCAACCCTGCGTTGTGAGAGAGCAATCAGCTGACACGTTTCTACGGCTAAAATCCAAATGCCGTGAATTCTCACGTCATTCTACGTCAAAGAGAGAAGGGAGTAGCGTTTTTCACTGTGCACTTACATTGCACGCCCATAAGATAGGTCGTATCAGCGGACACGGGCCACGATTCTACGTTCTCCAATGTTTCTGCTATAAGTAAATTTGTGATAGCTGGTATTATTACTTCATGAATATTAGCAGGAACAGTCAAAAACGCTACTGCCTTCCTCCCTTTTCCTTCCTCATCGGCAAAATGTGTGTCCCGTGAAAAACGTGGCAAAAACACAGAATTCAGCCATCTTTGTTTGTTTTCATTTGCACAATGTTACCATTGCTCAATACGCATGTATAGTTTTGTACACATCTATGTTTTCAATTACAATTTTTTATAATAYAAAATATCAAAACTGGAAACAAACTATTAAAAATAGTTTATATATTTATAAATAATAGCATTCGACTCCAATTTTGAGTTATTTTAAGAAAATTTCAAACATATTGAACAGATTGAATTATAAAAGTTGATAATTACTACAGTATATACATAGATATTGGCGCCCTGGGTTGTGAGAGAGCAATCAGCTGACACGTTTCCACGCAAAAACCGAAATGTTGTAGATTCGCACGCCATCCGACGTCAAAGAGAGAAGGGAGTAGCGTTTTTCACTGGGCACTTACATTGCGCGCCCATAAGATAGGTCGAATCAGCTGACATGACNTTTGTGCTAAAGAATTCTGATTTATTTTGCTTTTTTTAAATTTGTTTTGTAAATATGAATTTATTCTTGTTGTTTTTTTTATTGTATGAAAAAGGAGAGATTGGAGAATACTCACCATAAAAATTGAATCATTGTTGTTCTTTTTTCTGTTTCTTTTCTTTCAACTAAAATAAACTTTCGTATAAAAAACCACTGTCCGATTATGCGTTTGAGCCACTGTAGATATTGGCGCCCTGGGTTGTGAGAGAGCAATCAGCTGACACGTTTCCACGGCAAAAACCAAAATGCTGTAGATTCACACGCCATCCGACGTCAAAGAGAGAAGGGAGTAGCGTTTTTCACTGGGCACTTACATTGCGCGCCCATAAGATAGGTCGAATCAGCTGACATGACCCACGATTCTGCGTTTTTGACTGTTTCTGCTATATCACGTGCTCTCTGCTGGGTATGACTTCGCTCTTTTTTATGGCGAATGGTTCATTTCCAACACCAAGTAATCTAAAGTTTCATTGACGATTAAATAGCTTTTAAATGCTGTTTCATAAGATATTTTTGCTTAACTTAAGAATCAATTCTTTTTTACTTAAGGTTTTCATAAGGTCTCATAAAGTTATAAGTTGTAACGATTCGTAAACAACATTGCATTGAGAATTGTAAATGTGTAAACTCATTTTTGTATGAAATCCAGCAACAATTMTTAAACAAGTGTAAAAATTTATAATTTTACGATGCTTTGCGACGGGTTGTGAGTACCCCAACTATATGAGATGAAGGAACGTTACCACAAATTCTCCATTTATTTGCTTCCGGTAGTTAACAAGAGTGCATTTTAAATCATTTTAACAAACTATTACAAAACTTGTTCTTAATTGTTTTTAGCACCATATTTGTGCGCTGTGAACTCCACAAAAAAACCAATGATTGAAGAGAACAAAAACATTTTATTCAAAAATATGTATAAAATAATATACATACATATATTTAATAATGCAAGTAGACCTGGACTCAACGTCGATTTTCAAAACTTCAAATAAAATGCAGTTGGGTATTGGAGGAATAATATGGTCATTGGATGCATACTAAATACAGAAACGTCCGACAAATACGTATATGTAYATACATATATGCATATATTTACATATTTATAAATACGTATACGTTTATATATTTAAATACCGACATATTTATACTAATAATCTCCATTGTGTAGACAATTTCCTCTTTTTGTTTTGATGTTGTTTTATCTATGACCTTCTAAAGGACACACGTGTGCAATCCATAAACAACTATCTCAAAATCAACAGGCAAACAAAACTAAATGGGTGTCGGCTATATAAGCATGGCGGTTCTATTCTCTCCATTCACTCTAATTTCTATATAAACAAGTTGATATGGTAACACATTTGTATGTATGAATAAGCAGGTGTATACAATATTACATACAAAAAATATTTATACACAGATATCGGCATATGTGTAGATCTAACAATGAGAGACGAACCGTCTTTTCGCCCACTCATAGCGAACTCGAGTGCGGCGTGAATTCAAAATTAAAATCAGACGATAGGTGCCCACTCAGCCAATCAATATGAATATTGGCACAAGTGTATAAACGGACTTAAATTATTTATATATACATTTATTTATATATACAAGTACACAGTGTATACAGTGAAATTCCTCTTAACCAGACACCCATCGTAGTAGAGATTTTGTCCGGTTAACGGAGCTGTCCACAAATGAGGGCGTGGTAAAAACGTATCTTTAAAAATGTATATTCTTACAGTTAGAAGTTGCAATTCAGAAATATATTTCTATTGAATAAAGAGTTTTACAATACAATATGATTTCTTCAAAAAGAAACACACTACTATTACGGAAATTCAAATGTTTTTTTTTATTTAATGTGAAGTACAATAGACAATATTCAAATGGCCCCATGACTTTTCTAGCAGGCACTAACTCGATGAACACCATTTTCCATACTTTTTCCACTAAATGAAGTCGTTTGTCAACATTGACTTCCCGTCTTGTTGGAACCAGATGTTGTCAAGAACACCCAGTAGTGAATGAATGACAATTATCTATGTCATTAGTTTCCGAAGTGCCATTGCGGCTAATAGGTAAGGCTTGCTTTGACATTTTATGTATTGTTCTTAAAAACCACTGCCACAAAACACTAAGTTGTACACCATTTCTTGACACATTTTATGAAATATTGTTCGTTTATCAGCGATTATTTGAATGAAACATTACCAAAAATATTGCCTATCAGGTCATTGAAACGTACTCATGTCCATTTATAGGAACTGGTTTTGTAGGAAAATATTAATGACAACGTTGTGTTCGTGAAATTTGTCCAGCTCTGATGTAGAATAGAACCCGCACTTTAAATAATTGGCCAAAAACCATAAGTCACCGATAACTATATATGTATGTATGTATTCTGTATCTACCCATAAATCCGAAATCGGGGGACGTTATTCTAAAATTTACCCTTTTGTCCAGTTATGTATGGAAGCTGTCCGGTTATGAAGACTGTTCGTAATGGGGAATTTCACTGTAGTTATGTTTATGCACATTTACAAATAAAGACACAAAAATTCATAGTATTACACTAACATTGTTATAGAAATTCATGAGTCGCTGCATTTATATTTTTATCTATAAATACAGCACTTATTAATTTCCTAGTGCACTGAACACTTGGTGGTAACCACCACTGATGGATTTAGTTCATACATAAACTTCATAAAAAGAACCGATTGTATACATTTACATATAATTGTTATAAATTGAAAGTATTAAATATAAAAATTAATGTTAAACAATTGTTGTTGTCTCCAGTAATATTGACAATGATAACGTTATTGACGTGCATAGTTTTGTATCTATGTACTTCGGCATTAGTGTTGCCATTGACGTTATTCAATAGCCGTGTATTAACTGCCTAACGTCGCTGCCTCGCTTTTGTGTTGGCTAACATGTCAGGTACCTTTCCCGCTATACACGACGATTGACAATGTGAACGCACGACCATARAAAGAACATTAGCGAACCAATGGCGTTCGCGTAACGCAGATCACGTTTACAATGTCGTGCGCTTAGTTACATTAAACTATTCGTTGGAATGAACGTTTTCGCACGTTTTCCTAGCGTATTTACATGTAATTAACAACTGCATGACAAAATTTGTTATTATAGCTGCAGAACAAATATCTTAAGTCATTTGGTGGCCTACTCAAAGTTGACAGTCCTTAGCCGGATAAAAACCTGGGATGTTCCCGGTTACGTAGAACCGACTTGTCTTTTATATCGAACAATTTTAGCATATTTAGCATATTCTTTTAACAATATTAATTTTGAAACTTTTTTCTCAAAAGTTTTTGATACTACCAATAATGCACTATAAATATGGACATTACAGTTAAGCGTGTAATTGTTGTTCTTGTGCTTTTCCAAATCATTAAAATATACAATATAATCCATAATCATCTTTGCTGAATATTATGAATAATTAATTAGTCGCGTCGGTATTCAGTCCGCCATTGCCAATAATAACATTTAAAGTGGTGATTGTATGTACATACATATATAACATCCATACACGTAGCAACAAGTACGAAATATTATTTTATGCTTTGAATGCTTGAATTTTAAATATTTCTTCTTAAAATTGACGTTTACAATATTTCTATCAATTTATATTATATAATCCTCAAGAAAATGTTAAAATAGAAATACATACATATGTATAAAAGTTATATTTGTGCATAAGAAATTTCTGTTTATTTCAATAATTAAATATAACAACATCATATTTTTGTTCACATGTATGGTCTTAATATTAGATACATAAAATACAAATTAAACTAAATACATTCCTATGATTATCTAAAAGAATACATTGTAATAATTGTTCATACCTACCTTTCATACTTAACCGAATGCGGAGCGTGTCCATTTGTTTCGCTCCAGTACGATTCCATAACTTCGTACTTAATTTTGTTGCTATGTGTTGGATGCAGTTGAGGTGGAATGGTGGCAATCGTTTTTAGTTGACTGGACTCAACAGTTGCAAGAGATGGAACGACCAATATAGTGTTCGGGATAATTTTTGCTGTTTGTGTACTGTTGCACGGTACTCCCTTTTACACTTGCATGGGCTATTGTATGATTGTAAAACAGCAAAACATTTAGTTCACACCTATTCCCCTTCGTATTAGTTGAAATAACTAATTGGTACCTTCGACTACGGTGTGATTAATTTCGATGAAATTACACGCAGTACTTTTTATTATTCAATATACATACATATATATATATATTCTTTTCAATAGCGGTTTGAAACAAAATATATTTTAAATCTTTCGGTTGTAGAACATTAGAACCAACATAAACTTTTAATTTATAGATTATAAAAAAACGGAATTATACTTTTTATGATGAAATATATTGTAACAATTTTAATATTTCGTGTTGGATTGAACACGAGATAGAGAATGGAGCCAAATCCTGGAGCAGGTACAATATTATCACAAAATCAACAATTTACACATTTCACTTAACTTGTAATCTGCGCTCTTTTTTACCAATACGAATGCATTTTTTGGGTTGATTTAAATATCCAAAAGTAATTTCTACAACTATAGGCACTTAAATCATAAACTGGGCGCCTTGTGTCTAAAATTACCATAACATACAATTTCTGCCCAAATTAATTATTTTGATTTCGGTMTTTTTTCAGTACATATTATTTTAGTTCACTTTTACTAATTTTGTAGTTAATATATGAAGAATCAGATGTTTTGCAACGTTACAAGGAAGGCAATCAATTAGTTTAAAGTAAATTTGTGAGCGTTAAAAACTGCACCAAACTGATAAGACTCTCCAGATAACAAACGTATTTTTATATATTCTTATCTCTGAAAACACTCACTAATACCAACGTTTCTGGTAAAAGTCGCACATGCACAGCTCCTCAGGTTTATTTGTGTAGGTTTCTTAATCAGTAACGTCGTAAACTTCCTAATACTTTTATGTGTGTTGTTTCACTGCTATTTTTGTATAAAGCCACTATACAAATTTATCTTTTCCACAACGAGGCGATATTTATTATTTTCTTTCTTCCTTCATTGGTTACTTTATTCGTCGGTTTTCAATTGAAATTTTCCATTCAAGCAATATAAGGGTAGCAACAATGGCTTGAAAACACCAACTGCGATAATATAGCGAGTGAACGACACCGCCCGAAATATTTTACTTATTCGTCTTGCTTTTCAACAAGTTAACTTATTTTACATTTTTTGTTTTACTCTATTCGTTCTCGCTTTTAGTTTCTTACGAAAACCTTGAATCGCCTCATAGTCGCTACGCGTACACAAAATTTAATTTTCAAAAATAAAACGTGAAAACGTGATTTTTATAAGATATTTGARACAGCAAGTATCATACGAACTTTTTCACTTTACTTTCCGTCGTTTCCTCAGTAAAAAACTTTTTTTCTATACAAATACATACATATACACGTTTCACRATTTGTCACGTTTGCGTGCTCTGTCGAAATTTTCGTTTTATCTTTTTATATTTGTTGACTTGTGCTTTTTATTTTTGGCCAGTTTTACTTTTTCATTTCGCTTTTATTTCTTTCTCTCTATCTACTTGTCGTGTTTCTTTCCTTAACAAGACACATACATATATATTTTCCAATTGGAATTACACCAGTTGCTCAGCATATTATTATATACACGTATATAATTTTTTACTCACAACCACTTGCCATGCTATGGAATGTGAAAACTGTAATTTCTTTATATACTCTGCTGTTTTAATTGGAATCTAAATTCACTTTCCACATATCAAATTTTAAAATATTTTAAAGCAAAAATTTTATTGAACACGACTCCGACTAACTTTAATTCTACTTTTTTCCACTTGCAATGCAGCTATTATATATAGTGCGCTCACTTAACGCTCTCCCGTGTGCCACCACAGTCTGAATTCAAATGAATAGGACGGAATTTCTAAAATTAACACGAGACACAACACCGTACAAAATTTTAGCAACGAATGCGACAAAACGCAATGATAGCCACGACTATACCACACCAACAGCAAAATGACTACGTAAGCCGAATATGTATTTACATGTATGTACTTGTATATACACATTTGGTTACTCTGCTATGTCGGCTATTACACGAAGCAACTTTTGTTGCGGCAACTCTTGGTTTATAGGCGAGGGGGCGACGAGGAGAGGAGAATCGCGCCGAGTTTCCAGTGTTCAGCAATTCGCTTTGTGTTCTTATTCGTAACAGTTCGCTGCGACTTTTTTCTGCATTCGTGTTCTTTCTTTCGTAGTACATAGTTRCATTTGCGTATATTATTTTGAAATTTTTTTATTTTATTTATTTTTAATTGTTTTTTGATTTTTTATATACTAATATGCTGTCTCTTATACACATCTAGATGTGTATAAGAGACAGGGAGAGGAGAATCGCGCCGAGTTTCCAGTGTTCAGCAATTCGCTTTGTGTTCTTATTCGTAACAGTTCGCTGCGACGTTTTTCGCCATTCGTATTTTCTTTCGTAGTGCATAGCTGCATTTGCGTATTTATTTTGAAATTAATATTTTGAATATATTTAAAAAATTTAATTTCATCTTTTGGCACGTAATTTGCAAATATGTATACAAATATATATAATATAATATAAATTTTTTAGAAAATGGAGTATGACGAAAAAATCGAATTAATGAAAGATATTGATTCAGACGATAGTGAAAAGGGTGATATACATATGTCAAGGTCGTTTTGTTTTAATTTTGAATTATAAATAAAATGTATTTCTTAATTAACAGAACTGATTAATATATGTGATAGAGTGGCCCAAATACCTATAAGGAAAAAGCACCGACAATGGATTAAAGTAAAGAGTAGACAATGGATTAAAGTAAAGTGAAAGAGAATGAGAAAAAAACTCGAACAGAGTTGCGCAACACAAGTTGCTTGTGTGAAGGTAATGGGCAACAGCAAAAGAGAATCGCCCGAGAAGCAGCAACAAAGGTTGCTTCGTGTAATAGCCGACTTTCGCTCTGTAGGGAAAGTTATGTGTTGAATACAATGCTCGCGACAGACTGCAAACGACATCTGTCAAATATTAAAATACACACGTTCTTATGGACGGACCTATGACATGACTGCAGGCCGACAGTTGTCGTTCTCACTAACTTCCATATAATCCTATATACATATGCCAACGACAGTTGGACGGCAGTAGAGTTGACAGTAGAATGGAAGATAGTGAGATAAGGTAGAGTGGTAATGCCACTAATATGTAAAATGTAAAATTACTCAAAGCTCTAACAAACCTGACRTTATTTTACAAATAAAAGCATCAAATAGCTCTGTTACATCATTTATAAAAATTRATAATTTAAACAAATAAATTTACCTATTTACTTATTTTTTGCTTAAAAATTTCACTTTCAACAAAATATTAAAATTTCATTGAAGTGCAAGGTATTAGTATGGCCACAACGAAATTGTGTACATGCAAAATGGACAACTGCGTTGTGCCGGGGATTATTATGTTGCTGCTTATGTTGCTTATGTTGCTGCCTCTCACAAACGTTCATGTAGTAGGATTCACAACGCCATTTTCAGTTCACTGTCGTGCTGCTGCAGTCTGTCGCGAGCATTGTGTTCCGCACATTAAAARTGCTTTCTATTTGCCATTTGTAACAACTAAAAGGGGATTTGGGCGCTCAATACATTATTTTATGTGTCACGCCCGGAACACATAGAACGCGACAGACTGCAAGTGACATCTGTCAAATGTTAAAATACACAGGTTCTTATGGACACAGCTATGTAGTTATGCAGCTGCCTCATTAACTGTGTCCTTAAGGACGTGTATTTTAATATTTGACAAATGGCGCTTGCAGTCTGTCGCGCTCTATATGTTCCGGGCGTCAGTCCATGTTCATTCCCAATATGACCGAAACCGAGAAAAAATTGGAATTCCTTTATGAGTAAATAACGTCCCCAAAAGTTTCGGGTACATTTGTCAATGTGTCCTTAGAAGGCCATTGAATACAAACTCTGCTACAGATCTCTGTTAATATACGAGCGAAATGTTCAGACGCCATTAATTTCAGTTTTTCCTGCGGGGTAAATGCGGGCGTTCCCACTCTTGTATAATACTGCATATTGCTGTGGTTTCAATTCAATCATTCTATTGGCAAGAAAGTCATGGTAACAGTATAAAACAAATTGTTTACACCATTAAATATAAGCAACAATATGACATCTTCCAAACATGACATTTGACCGCTTGAATTTACGCCATAGATAACTTGATACGAGACTCTTTGGTTCGAGAGAGAGCTGTCGAAATTCGCATTTTTTATAGCATTTGCCAATGATGCCACTGTGAAAAATATTAGCTTGGGTATTTAATAAATTCTACAAAACACTAAATTAAACACTATGGAAATGCACACATATATAAATGCTAAAATGCAAAATCATTAATTAATTTACATAAACATTTATTTTGCCAAAATATTTTCGCAGAGTTCAATGAAATTTATCCCTGAAGTTATCTATGGGTTCGACAACGACTCAACGATAGCGCGTAAACGTACGTGTGAAGTTAGTTTGCACCAGAGATAAAGAGATGTTTAAATCCTCTCTCACTGGAAGTAAGACAGAAATTTGCTAAACGTCAAATCCTACTGAACTTTGAAAGCTAATCGAGTTCAGTAGGTTTTGACGTTTAACAATTGGAAACGAGCGATGGCCAGATTGAAAGCTTAGAAAAAAATATGTATTTCAATAGAAAATAGAAAATGATTAAAAACATTTAATGATTGAGAGCTAAGGAGCTTAAATCCTTTTATTGGATATTCAAAGGTCAAAAGTCAGTTTTTCTAATATACTTTAAAAAGATTTAAATAGTTTCTCCATTTAGTAAGTAACCAAAAGATAGTAATATAGTAATAATGTTTTAATTTAAAATGCCCAAAAATTCTTATTTTGTTCGATCTGGCCATAATGGAAAATGTTATAAAAAACGCTTATTTTGAGGCGCTCTCACATTGGAATAAGTTGAAGATCCCTTTATTCATCCCGCATACAATTCTTGAAAATTTTGCATGAAATTAACCCTGCAAAACGGGTAGCTGTTAGTTCGCTATTACACGAAGCAACTTTTGTTGCGGCAACTCTTGGTTTATAGGGGAGGGGGCGACAAGGAGAGGAAAATCGCGCCGAGTTTCCAATGTTCAGCAACTCGCTCGCTGTGTTCTTATTCGTAACAGTTCGCTGCGACGTTCTTTCTTTCATAGTACATAGTTGCATTTGCGTATATTATTTTGAAATTTTTTTATTTTATTTTTTTATTTTATTTTATAAAAGCTTACATAATAATACAATTATT
>NW_017535575.1:502204-505333 GCF_001853355.1 Bactrocera latifrons | reverse complement strand
ATTTTGAGTTATTTTAAGAAAATTTCAAACATATTGAACAGATTGAATTATAAAAGTTGATAATTACTACAGTATATAGATATTGGCAACCCTGAGTTGTGAGAGAGCAATCAGCTGACACGTTTCCACGTCAAAAACCAAAATGCTGTAGATTCTCACGTCATCCGACGTCAGAGAGAGAAGGGAGTAGCGTTTTTCACTGGGCACTTATATTGCGCGCCCATAAGATAGGTCGAATCAGCTGACACGACCCACGATTCTACGTTTTCACTGTTTCTGCTATTACTTTTGTTCAGATAGTGGGCAAAAAGTAACACACAGCTAATTGGTGTTCAATGGTTATCTCGCTCTAATCAATGGAAAATATCGCATGCTGCCTTGTTCTAAAAAAAAACATAAATTTGTTAACAAATCTTTTAACAGTATGTTACGGGTAACAAATTTTTTGTTAGCGCAAAGCTTATCTATGTGTTATGGATAACAAAGAGTATTTGTTACCCGAATATCTGTTAGTGTTTTTATTTTGGTTATCAGTTTGTTACCTTTAACTCTTATACATGTTAGGAAGAACAAGCAGTAACAATCATATCTGTTACCTATTTGTTACTCTTAGCAAATTAAATTTTTTTTAAATAAAATTCATTTTATTTTTGTTATATCTCTTTATTTAAAAATTCACATTGCTTACCTTTTTCTCCTTTTTAAGCTTTTTSGTTTTTTCTATTTTTATAAAAACACGTTTTCGTTTTTCTGACTTGCGAAAAATGAATTTCGGATGTTTCATTGACAAAAGGGTTACCGGCTCTTTTTTGACAGGTCACCGGGTACTTCATATACATACAATTCATTTCTATTATACACTGTGTGGTTCAGATAACTTATAATTAACTTAATGTTTACATCTCGACCAACCTGACAAATTTTATTGGCCTCAATCAATAGTCTAGAAATAATGAAAAAAATGAAGCCGTGTGGCCTATGCATGACAATGACTGAGGGGACTCGTTGTCAGCACAAATTGGTGATAGCCATTTCCGAATTTTTCCAATCACTCCGTCATAAGGCAGTTGAGTTAGCTGACAATTGTCAACGTCTCTTATTATGTACCGATCATTAGGCAACACTTTATGTATCACATAGGGGCCGCGGTATTTCTGGATAAGTTTCTTATTTTTCTCGACCGAAGTATCAACATGTGTAATTACTACGAATTCCCCGACTGAATATTTCTTTGCAGGCATACTGTTTCTAAGGAAATATTGCAAATTGTATTCTTGTAAAATTTTCTATTTTTCTTAGGGCATACTCTCGTATTTTCTCTAAATCCCTAGGGGTATCCTGTAGTATCGTATCTTCTAAGAATTCAGTCAAACCATCTACTATGCAGCCACGCTGGGTCACGCCGAAAAGAAACTCACTAGGTTTGTATTTAGTTGTACTATGAACCGTATTGTTTATGGCGTATTCTACTTAGGAGAGTTGGAGTGGCCATTCAGAGTGTTCTGTCGAGTCGGTTAATTTACTTAACATGGCTTTCACAACACGGTTAACCCGTTCTAATTGACCACTGGCTTGCGGAGATGCTACTGCGACTTTTACATCTTTTATGTTTCTTTTAAAAAGGAATTTACTGAAATCAAGTGAAGTAAAACACGACCCTCTATCTGTAATAATTCGTCTTGGACGACTATAGTAACTGAAATATTTTTCTAAGGCACAGCAAACTCTTTCGTACTTGTCGAATTGACTGGGTATAGTCTTACGAATTTGGTGAAGGCATCAATGGTTACCAATATGTGTTTGCGTTTCGATCTAATAGCTGGCAGCGGGCCAAAGTGGTCGAGATGAAGGGTATCGAAGGGGATTGGCTTCTTTGGAATGCTGAACAGGTTATGTTCATTTGAACGCGTCGGGGCTGAATATAGTATGCACTTGATGCATACTACGGGTAAATCGTTCAATTTTATCTCRCATATGTTCAAACCAATAGTGTTTACGTATTTGACTATAACATTTGTCCACAYCCAAATTTCCGATCTTTTCGTGCACCATACGAATAACGTTGTCTTGCATTTCGGCAGGCACGCATAATAAGGAGTCGTTACCTAGCCCGCGGAAAACCAGCCCGTCTATCGGTTCATAACCAACCACTTCACCCTTTTCTAATTCGTCCAAAAGCTCTTTGAGTCTCGCGTCCCTAGTCTGGGCAACTTGTATTTCAAACTCCAAATCGTCATGGTCGATAGCGGCAACTAGTTCGCAACTACTCCTAAGTCTACGCTCGCCTACTGTTAGCACTTCGGACAGATCTTGATAATCCTTCGAGTTACCTACAGACTTTAAAGGCACATCGGGTGCAAGTATGTTGATCTCATTCGCAGTATTTGGGGGCAAGGGGATTCGGCTTAATGCATCTACATGACCGAGGTTAACACGTTTTCGGTGCCGGATCGAATAGTTGAAATTTTCTAACTCTATTCGCGCTATTCGTGGATTTACATGCTTATACTCTCGCAACAAAGTTGCTAAAGAGAGTATTATAGTTTTGTTCACATAACGGTTGTTTGTAAGTTCTAAAACTAAAAGAGTCAGATATAGGGTTATATATACCAAAGTGATCAGGGTGACGGGTAGAGTTGAAATCCGGATGTCTGTCGGTCCGTCCGCCCGTGCAAGCTGTAACTTGAGTAAAAATTGAGATATCATGATGAAACTTGGTACAGGTATTTCTTGGCTCCATAAGAAGGTTAAATTCGAAGATGGGCCAAATCGGCTCATTGCCACGCCCACAAAATGGCGGAAACCGAAAACCTATAAAGTGCCATAACTAAGCCAAAAATAAAGATATTAAAATGAAATTTGGCATAAAGGATCGCATTAGGGAGGGGCATATTTGGACGTAATTTTTTTGGAAAAGTGGGCGTGGCGCCGCCCCCTACTAACYTTTTTGTACATATCTCGAAAACTACTATAGCTATGAAATGAAAGCTAAGAAATCGGATAATAACCACGCCCACCTCCCATACAAAGGTGATGTTGAAAATCACTAAAAGTGCGTTAACCGACTAACTAAAAACGTCAGAAACACTAAATTTTACGGATGAAATGTCAGAAGGAAGCTGCATCCAG
>NW_017535575.1:498609-502004 GCF_001853355.1 Bactrocera latifrons | reverse complement strand
GGTTCACAACCACGCCTGAAATCTCGATTATCACTTTATCATGCGAGAGTATAAAATGTTCGGTGACACCCGAACTTAGCCCTTCCTTACTTGTTTTTGTTTAGTGCCATTGTAGGGGAGTTGCAGTCTGTAAGAATGGTGAACGGTCTCCTCTCTAAGTAAATCCTAAATCTCCTGAGAGCATAGATAATGGAAAGCGTTTATAACTCGAAGCTATGGTATCTTGACTCTGCCCCCGTAGGAGTTTTTGAAAAGTATGCAATGGGATGTAGCTTCTTATCATTCTGTCTCCGGAGTAGGACAGACCCGAACCCATGACTGCTGGCGTCACAATGAAGTTCTGTTTCCCGCGAATGGTTATATATTGCTAGCACTGGGGCTTTTACTAACTGCGATTTTAATTTCCTAAAAGCTTCTAGACACGATTCTGAAAAGTTGAATGTTGCTTCTTTACGTAAGAGATCTAAAAGTGGTTTAGCCGTTTTTTAAAATGACGGTACAAATATGAAAAAAATAATGAAATATATGAAAATAGTCCAAGGCACGAGAGAAGTTCCTTGTCGTTCTGCGGGATTGGGTAATTAGCGATAGCACGGACATGAACATCAGATGGTTKTATTCCCAATGGACTAACGAGGTATCCTAAGTATTCTATTTCATTGTATCCAAACTTACACTTTTTCAGTTTAAGTTCTAATCCTCTTGTATAAATTCTTTTCAAGACTTTCTCGACGGWACGGAGGTGACTTTCGCAATCGGCAAATGAGGTAAGGATATCGTCAATATACACGACAATTTTTCTTACATCTATTATATCGCGGAAGATATTGTAAACGAATCYCTGGAAATTTGCTGGTGCGTTCTTTAATCCGAACGGCATTCGAAGGTATTCAAATTGTCCTTGTGGTGTGACAAATGACGTTAATGGAATTGAATTCACGTCCATGGTCAATTGGTTGAACCCGTCCTTTAGGTCTAACAAAGTGAACCACCTCTTACCCGACATGCACTGTATACAATCTTCTATCAAAGCAAAGTTATCTCGGATTGTTTTTTTATTAAGGGTCCTATAGTCAACGCACATTCTGGTATCACCGTTTTTTTTCTTTACCAGTACAATAGCTGAGGCATARGRCGAATCGCTTGGCCGTATTATTTGTCTACTCAAAAAATCGTCGGTAATTCTTTGAACTATTGCTCGGTTTCAGAAAGATACCCGCCTCGGCAAACAATAAAAGGGTGTATCATCAGTTAAGCGAATTTTCCTTTTATAATCGTAGGGTTCCTTATTTATGTCTGCAGGTTTTATATAAGAGCTAAGTAAGACAGCGGTAATTGCGTCCCTTTTAACGTTATAAAAGTTGATCCTAAGTCTACCTCCGGTTCGATTCCAACATCAATCGCATTTAGTTCCCTTACTACATTGACATATTCATCGGTGTATTTACTCTTGCAAACACGAAAGTTCAAAATGTTATAATCGCATCACAACCCTACCCCGGCTGCCCTTCCGATTACACAAATATCCCCTTCGGTCACTGTCAGGCAACTCAACTAATATCGAATCAGAAACACAGTGTTTTATATCAGAAAGAAAATCAACTTTGCTTAATTCAGTTTTAGATAACAAATTAGTTTAGAATTCATTATTTTTTTTCATATTAAATTGTTTGAAACGTATATTGAATATTTTAAAAAAGTCTTRACCGAGTATTAGAGAAGTTGCTATCGTATCATCGGGAACCACCATTACTTGTAAGTACCGAATTTTGCCTCCAAATTTTACTGCACACAACACTGTACCAAACGAATATATTCGGTGCTGGCCAACACCAATGAMATTTTTAAGATATTGATTGATTGATAATTGAGCGCATGGCGGGGCGCTTGACCGTTGCATAAAACTAAGGGACTGCCGGAATCAAAAAGAGAAAACATTTCTTTAAAACCTTTGCCTCCGATTCGATAATATCTGCATAAAGCCACACTTACCCATTGTTTAAACTCTACATGGTCATCATCATCAGCATCTCCTTTCAGCACAGCGGCTACTTGAACTGGTCGATTTTTCTTCCTAGGGCAGTTGCTATGTTGGTGCCCCATTTGATGGCAGGTAAAGCATGATCCTGGCGGTCTAGTTGGTAGACTTCGGCGGTAGGAGCAGTAGACTTCGGGGCCCCGGCATGCACGGCAAATTGGGCGGGGGACCCAGGTAATGGATGCGTTGTTCGCCGCTGCTCGTAGCGATCCATGCGCCTCACCAGCTTCTGAATGGATTTAGCACCATATGGGATAGAAATGTTGTTGCTGCTGTCGGGAATACCGTCCATGATGATGTCCACGAGTTCTTCTTCTTCTATGCTTATTCTGGAAGCAATGGACTGCATGGCCACCACATAAGCGATACATGTTTCGGACGGTTTCAATCGCCGGGTACGCAACTGTCTCTAAATTTCTTGCCTGGTGGCGGTGCGCTGGAACATAGTTTGTAGCAAGGATTTTAAACTGTCATAATCGGTGAGGCCGTGATTAAGGGTACACTCTTTAGCTGTTCCAGTCATACACCGCCGTAAAGCCAGGCACTTCTGTCTCTCACCGAGGTTGTTCGCTTCGATATAATCCTCGATCTGGACGAGCCACTCATTGACGTCACGGTGGTCGTCTCCACTGAATTTAGGCACAGCGGCTTCGAGCTCATCGGTATTTATATAATTTTTCGATGATTCGTGATAATGTTGGTTCCCAAGTTCAGCAATTTCGCGACGTAGTTTTAGGATTCGGAGCAGGCCTAATAATAATAGTGGTTCGATTACTGACTGACAAATATCGGGCCTGGTGATATTCGTTTCGGCGTTAGTGACAGCAGTTATGGCGGCGATGGCCCCGGACTCATCAATGCGAGCAGCGGTCGTTTTTTCAGTGGTGGTGGCGGCAGCGGCGGTGACAGCGGTTATGGCGGCGGTGGCTTCGGGAGCATCAGTTTGTGTAGCAGTGGTGGCAGCAGTTAGGGCAGCGGTAGCGTCGGGAGCACCGCTCCGGCAGTGGTATTTGTATTTGCGACTTTGTTGGCCTTACTTGATCTCATTTTCTTTAATTATTTCTTTGGATGGCTGTGGATACAACCCCACACCTGATATTTAATAAGAACACGTTTTGGTTTTTCTGACTTGCGAAAAATTAATGTCGGATGTTTCATTGACGAAATGGTTACCGGCTCTTTTTTGACAGGTCACCGGGTACTTCATATACATACAATTCATTTCTATTATACAATGGGTGGTGCAGATAACTTATAATTAACTTAATGTTTACACTATGTAAAAGAAATTAATAATATTTTATTTTTTATTTATTTTATTTTATTTTATAAAAGCTTACATAATAATACAATTATT
>NW_017535575.1:460791-487309 GCF_001853355.1 Bactrocera latifrons | reverse complement strand
AATAAGCAAAGAGCGAAAAGCAACCGGTTACGATGACAGTTCGACGGGGAATGAATTAATAATAAATATGTAGATATATAATAGAAATTAATTATAAAGTATCAAATAASGAACTTACCTTTTCAAAATCCAAAATCCTTGTATAAACCTTCAAGTAACAAATCTTATAATTTTCGCCCATATATACATAGAAAATTATATTAAGAATGCAATAGAATGAGGGAAGAACCCCAGGTAGTTCGTTAGGATTTCCTAAATATTCTACTACTAAAACGGTCAAATGCCTTAGAAAAGGCACGAGTGTGTTGCCGTGTTATGCTATCCAATTTATTATTTAAAGCACGTTTTTCTTAAATTTTCAAATGAATTTCGATTATTAAAATTTATAAAGATTACATTTACCTAGTTTTGATTAGAATTTTATTAATTGTATCAAAATATTTGTAAATCTTTTCTATTTTGTTAAAAATATTTGAAGAATATATATATATTTTGTTTAAATTATTACAAATAGTTTTGTTTAGTATGGTATATATTATATGGGTGAAAATAGGTCTCCGGGGGAACCTACTACCCAAAAAAGATCGACAACGCGCCTATATTGCAACCTCTTTATTATTTTTAAGTCCTTTTATTTGAATCTCTGTACCGAAAAATCAACCACTTCGATCAGGTGATCTCAGCTGTTGGCGACCGTATGATTCTTTTGTTACTTGTATATTTCTACAAAATCCAAAATAAACTGCGCTTTTCGTTTTCTTCTTCTTGTCTTTCCTATTCTTTCCTATTCTAGCAATTTAATGTGTTGAATACAATGCTCGCGACAGGCTGCAAACGACATCTGTCAAATATTAAAATGCACACGTTCTTATGGACGAACCTATTTKGACAGCTGCACGACTACACGACTGCAGGCCGACTGTTGTCGTTCTCGAMTGATATAATTACCCATTATAAACTGCAAATAGCTTTCGGAGGCTTCTGGAGCGCAGTGCACTTCACAAATGAACGCATTTTTAACACTAATTTTGTCCGCCCGTTGACATAAAAAAATCCATTGTTTGAGTTCTATTTCATCCTTAGGGAAATGGAAAAATCTCCACTCCGTAGCACTATCTTAACATTGTTATTATTGCATCCGAACGCTGCGTAACGAATTTTAAAAAATACTTCACTTCAAATAATACAAGTACAATTCAAATTCATATTCAAAGGCGCTGGCGAATAATAAGTCAACCCTGACGTCAGCAAGAGCAGCTGACTGAAAGCAAACATGCGCTTTGCGTAATCTCTTTCTCTATCATTCTTGGGTTTTGGTCTGACATACATATTTTACAGCCATTGCAAATAATTTTCTGTGTGTGTTTGTTGTTGTGCTGGTGCACCAAGAGGAAATATATGCAATTCTTGCACCATGGATAATATRATATGAGACTCTTTGGTTCGAGAGAGAGCTGTCAAACTTCGCATTTTTTATAACATTTGCCAATGATGCCACTGCTGAAAAATATGAGATTAGGTATTAAATAAATTGTACAAAACACTAAATTAAACACTTTGAAAATGCATACATATATAAATGCTAAAATGCAAAATCATTAATTAATTTACATAAACATTTATTTTGCCAAATCCCGCCTTTTCTGMAATCAACTGTCAGAAATTCCCTGATCTCCATCGCTGTCAAATAATCAGGGAACGCGTCTGAGAGAAAAAGAGAACCAATGCTAAAGTCTCGTATCATATTATCCATGCTTGCACCGTGCAGGGGTTTTGCAAGAGCAAGCGAATACCCCTAATGTATTGATACACTCGTATTATGATATCATTCGATCGATATTGCACGTCATTTGTTTCAACATTTTCGTCCAATTGCTTCACGGCTTTAATGGAGAAATGTATTTAAAGATGACCGTCAAGTTCGAAAAGTCAAATTGTGGTGGTAGAAAAGTGTCAGGGTATTGCAACTCGAAAACAATTAATTGATCGTGTGCCGTCCATAATTTTTTACATAATGCTTCCGCAGTTATAAACTTGAACTAAAATAACTAAAATAAAAACCTATATCTTAAACTATGTTCAGACCGATACTTAATCACACGATTTTGGCTGTTGAATGGATTATCCCAGTAATCTTATAAATTTATCAAGATTTCGCCATAMAAAAATGACAGTTCAAAATCACTTCATATTACGTTATCAAAGCTGATTTAGACACTACAAAGGGAAAAAAGTGTAAACAAACGATTTTTTAAAGCAATGAATCTAATTTCACCTGAAAATCGACTTAACAAATGAAAAAATGCATTCATTATTTCTATTATATGGAAAATATTTAAAAATTGACGGCTTTTTTTTTTAATATTTTATGAGATTCTTTTCTTTTGATAAATATTAGGCGATGTGAATTCTTGACTGACAATAACAGCTGTTTTTGGATCTTTCTAACGGCAGTGAGAACACTGTTAGGTTATGATATGCTTAAATGTAATCTAATATTTTAAATTTTCGGTCTGAACATGGTATTAAAGTGCATTTTGTATAGCATTAGTTGCAACTATCCAAATTTTTTTTCATACGATATGCATTCTAAAGTACGCATTTAATCTTAGAAAAATAAATGACGCCTCAGATATGGTAAAATCTGTACATGCAACTTATTTTTTTTTAATTTACTTACACTTGTACGTATGACCACACAAGAAATTGACATGCGATTTTGTACAATTTTTTTTTATAATTCAGATTCTTTACTGTTGTGTGTGGCCACAGGGTTAGGTTGCTCAGCGACGGTTGGTATGGGCTAGTTATTTTTGTTTCAATTGTTTGCAACCCTGCCCACTCTTCAACGTAACAAATAAAACGTAACCGATGCCTTAGTAAGCTTTGTGTAGTTTTGCATTTATCCACGTTATTCTGTGGTTTAATTAATTACTTCGGCACACAGTTTGCCGATTTAAGATATAAACATTTAATTGATACAGTTGTAAGATATTTATTCTTCCTGTTCGTTGTTATCGATGCCATAATATTGTAAATGCCATTGGCTGCTGACTTAGGGTGGATTGTTTATTTAGTAATTTTGTGGTTTTAGTTAAACTCAATCTAAATTAATAACATTAGGATGTGATTATTGCACAGGGTCTTTAAAATTGGGGCTGCTGCTTCTTGGAATATACTAGAAAAGTGCCGTTAGGCGATAATCATTCATAGCTGTACCCAAGCTGTACAATCAGAAGCACCACAGTTTTCAGCGGTAAGTTCTTTATAATTATTATTTTTTATTTAATTAATTTTAAGTTGTTGAATTTTAAAATATTAATTGCAAATGTATAAGTCAAACGATACCTACATATGTGTGAAAGAAAGTATGGGTAAATTTTTGAATAGCATTCCCCGATTTTATTGGTAAAATTATTTATGGTTTTTGAGATATTTGTATTTAAAGATCAAAAATTCAACTTTAAAATGCGTATTTCTTCCATTTATAATGAATTTTGTAGTTATATTTTTAACTTTTATATCCACTAACACTTCTCTAATTCGTTTCTAACCATTTATTATAGTGCAAAAATAACTTTTATTCAACATTTATTTTTTGTTCAATTGCTTTTGTTCAAATAATAACAAAAGGGTTGCATTATAACTAACACGTATATTTTTTTTAAAATGTTTTACTAAACTTTACGTACCTATATCCGGTGGTTTCTGGATTGCGACCTTCGGCCGCGCTGTAAAAAAATCCTGATCGAATACCCGGTTAGTATTTTACTGTATAGTAGAGGACCCGTCCACGTTTCACTGTGGTTGATACATAGAGAATGTGCCCAAAAAATAAGATGAGATTTGAATTTAAACTGCGCGCGTCGAAAAATTTGGAGAATTATTTTTGTTTAGGTTGGTAGTACTCTCAGYCACATTTATGTCAAATTTCAGGTCAAAATATTCATTAGTGTTTGAGATACGTGTCGTTTTGTGAGCTGCTAGAAGTGAGTTTTTCGTTTTGTGCGATGTAGAAATTTGTGGAGCAAAGAATTTGCGATAAATGATAATTTCGCCGAAAACTCAGCCCACATCATTCCGCACCACCGTATTCACCTGATCTGGCGCCGTGCGACTTCTGGCTGTTCACCAAGCTCAAAAGACCGCTCMGGGGACACCTATTCAAGCCGCTGCGAGGACGGAACTGAAGGCTATCCCGGAAAGTGACTACAACCAGTGTTTCGAAGATTGGAAAATGCGTTGGCATAATGTACTACATCTAGTGGGGATTACTATGAAGGGGACGCAATTGATTTGGAAGAATAAATCAAATATTTTTTGAACACAGTATGATTTCTATTAGCTGAATTGTAACTATTAGTTAATGAGATATAATATTTTTGTGAACAACTTGTCTTAGTTTACCAAAAATTGGATCATAAAGCATTTCGTGTGTTAAAGCATTGCTTATTCGATAAAATAAAGTTGAAATTGCGCGCAGGGAAATCCACCGTTGAAAAGATATTTGCTAAGCTGGAAACAGGCGAAATGAGCAAAGTAAGAGCAAAGTAGATGCCTCGCAAGTTCATAATGTAACAAAAACAATGAATAACTGATTCTGAGAAGTGTTTAAGTGCTCTCTAATCGGAATAAAAAATTTTTGCGTCGGTGATAGAAACATAGCTTCATCATTTCCCACTGAAGTTCAATCGGCAGTCATTCAAGTGGACTGCACATGATGAACCGGTTCTCACGACAGCCGTTCTGGCATTCGGGTCAGGTGCAATACATGCAATGGATGGAGCCATCTTAAGACCTGTTCAGGCCTTAGGACCTATAGGGAGTGGACCACGCGTTACGTGGCCCCATGTTGCCTGCGCGATACTGCGACAATTGCYTTTACGGCTGTGCAATCTGCTCACACAGGCAACATAGCTCCCACTCTGACTTGTCCCTCCCAACCTTCATCCCACTCCAATCCTCGTACGAGAACTAATCAGCAACTCTTGGTTCCTCGCGCAGTCTGTTCCGTGTGTCAGACCGTCATACGTCGGAATGTTACATCAGTCAAATGCAATTCCTGTACTGGCTGGTGTCACTTCCCGGCGTGTTCCGGCTTGCGCACCACACGTGGCTGGCGTGAAGCATACGTTGCCCCTGCTGCAGGAGTCTGCCCCCGTTGGCGTCGCCAACAAACACCCCAGCGCGACAACCGCCCCTGCGGGTTCTGCAGATGCAACAATCACCACCTAGACGTCACTATCTCACCCCCAGGATCACTCACGCACACCCGCGACAAACCCGATTACTCCAATTTAACTGCAACGGACTCCAGAGCAAGATGGAGGAGATAGTTGCACTTATGAATCGGGAACGTGTACTGCTAGCTGCGGTCCAAGAAACCAAGTTAAATAGCCGCTCAGATCTTCTGAGTTGTGCCGGTTTCAACGTTTTACGTAAAGATCGCGAGCGAGATAATGGGGGCGGCCTAGCATTCATATTGCACAACTCCGTGCGGTATCGTCTAATCGATGAGGGATCGATCGACCGCAGGGATACTACCCTAGAATGTCAGGGCATAGCTATGTCGAGGCGATGTCGAGCTCGAAATATTTAATATATACGTCCCCCCAGTTACCATATCATCTGCCCATAACCTTCTGATTTCGTTTCTGTGGACAACCGTACCTACATTAACTTTAAAGAAGCTAATTGGGTCGGCTTCACAGAATTTGCTGAGAGCTTTTTCACCGCACCACCCATTCCTACAGCTGTGATCGTTGACGAACGTCATTTCCACAAGGTGGTAGCAGTTGATACCGCTCGCTTGGAGATTCGGACAAAATGGATAGAGCACCACGAGTCTTACTAACCTGAATGTGATGACCGAGTTGAAATTTAATTCAGTGGCCATGCCTCTTGGAACCCGAAGAAAGACGCGAGCTATTTTAACCAGCAATTCACATCGCACCCCTTGGCAAGTAAAGCCAAAGATGCTAAAATACTTCGGACCACTTACTTCGTTATATTTATACTTTAGGAGGTTAAACTCGTACTTATCCAGAATCAACCAGAGATACCAAATATATGTCCTGCATGATCGAGTACCGCAAGGTGTTCGCATGACTCTTAACTACCACTTTGCATGCCAAGCTAACTTTACAACACTCCTCTTCTAAGGGACTGAGCCCGTTGAAATAGCACGTTTCCTGCGCTTTTCGTTGGATGACTTTGATGACAACATATCTGAACCTCAATACCACATTTCTAGATAACGAAAACATTCCTTAGCCCCTCACATACCTAACAAAAATTTTAAAACTTTCGGTGTACTTAAGAGGGGGCCTGATTTAGAAGCTTTAAAAATTTATTTTTTTTTGGTTAAGTCTCTTTAAAAATAATCTAAGAATATGTTTACAAAGTTATAGATGGGATTTAACTTGTTAAAAATATGAATCTCTTTGAAGTTTTTGTTTCCGATAGAAATTGCGAACTGCATCCTGCCTGCCGTCCGACAAATGYAAAGGTGAAATGATATTTAAATATATAACTATAAACCTTTGCTTTAATCACTTATTTCTTTCCTTCCCAAAAGAATCCTCCGCAAAATCGGTTTTTTGAAGCCTCTGAGCAAGGTTATTTTAATAAAATTGAAAGAGCGTGTTTTTCTAATAACGCGTAATTTTATTGTCTAAAATCGGATGAAAACTTGCGAATTTTCAAATATCCGGTTAAATTAACTCCTTATATTTAAAACTAAATTCCAAATACGTTACATCATATTTTCCGTTTGGCTTTATACCGTATATATCGGTCAATTTAATTGGATATACTTATTAGGTATAATACCGAAAACATGAAATAACTTATGTATATTATACTACATACTATAACGATTTTCCTTATTCTACCAAATCTAATGTCAAATATGTCGTTCAGTGTGTAAGCAATGTATCCTTAAATGATTTTCGCCTTTCCACCTGTCTTTAATTTTATTGAAATTGTGTGAACGAATTTTCTTAAAAGTTATACAATTCCAGTTAAACTTCCATAACTCGATCTCATTTCGGGGAAATCTCTCTTTGTAAACAGCTGCTCACGTAGATGATATTATAGAACCGACTATTTCGGACGCAATGAATTTGACTTCCAGCGAGATGGAAAACGATGAGGATTCTGAAGAAGAAAAAATGCAATCGCCATCCAAAAAAGACGTAACGCATTTCTTTGTAATCATACTGTTGCAACCTGTTGCCACATAGTATAATAGTTAACGAGCAAAGTGAAAATCCCAGTGAGGGTCTGACTGCCTGTCCGTCCGTGCAATCTGTAAATTGAGCAAAAATTTAAATACATATCTTGATGAAACTTGATATGCGAGTTTCTTAGTACAAAAATGACATTCAGTCAGAAACCTTTACGAATATTTGTATTTCTGTATATCAGAAAATGGGTTTAATCGGGCCAATACTTCCCTGAACCCCCATATACCTAATATAAAGATTTTTGAAATTCCATGTGGATATATCGGCAGTTTTACTCATWACAATATATCTTTGCAACTGAAATATATTCAATTCGGCGAAAACTTGAYCTACCCTCCATATATGTAACTATTAGCAGGATTTTCTAACATTGGGCTGACTTTGATCCATCTAATTGGTGATTGTATGTGAGTTTCCTTAATGAATCCCAGTGAACAAGTTTTAAGAAAAAATGATAAAATTGGGACGATACTTAATATAAAGCTTTCTCAGCATATGAAGTTATGTCTCGGTGTTTGATCTTTGCAGATTGCAAGAATAAAAAACGATTACACCCGAATTACTTATTACTTACTCCGATAACTTATTTTAGAATTAATAATTTTTTTTTATTCCCACAGTAATGGCAGCACGCGGACGCGGGTTCCTTTTTTCACTTATGGTGGACAAAGATTCAACAGACTCATCACAAAAAGATAGCGGGCTTGGAAGCAAAAGCCTTCAATCTACCGGAGAGTATCGTCGTATTGGACGAGGCAAGCTTCTAGATGACTTGGCTTCTTCATGCGGTAACATGACTCTTGAGGGTCGTTCTTCCGACGATACAAATCAAAAAAATACAACTTCTTCAAGTGATTTGAACAAACCTTCTACGTCAGGTGGACGTGGCCGTGCAAATGTATTCAAAAATTTATTTACTCCAGAGAAACCAGATCAAACACTAAATATTCAGCCTACATCGTCCACGCCGGTTACCACACCTAAAGCTGAGCTGGAATCAAAACCAGAACCCAACATAGACTTAATTMAGTCAGATATTTATAACCCAGAAAAGAAGTATGGTAGTAAGGGTATGCCGGTTCGTTTAGCATGCAATTACATTCGGTTGTCGTCTGATCCCGAAAAAGGAGTGTACGTATACGAAGTACGATTTCATCCTCCTGTAGATTCACTTAGTTTGCGCATGAAGTACTTAAATGAACATCGCGATGAATTTGGAGGCACTAAAACATTTGACGGAGTAACACTTTATTTGCCAATTTTACTAAAAGAAAAATTAACGACATTTATTTGTAAAAGTCTTGCGGATAGTTCTGATATCGAAATACGTATTTTATTCAAAAGGAAAGAAGCTCTCAAAAATTGTATTCATCTTTACAACGTGTTATTCGATAGAGTTATGAAAACATTAAATTATGTTCGTTTCGACCGAAAGCAATTCGATCCAACAGCTCCAAAAATTATTCCACAAGCTAAATTGGAAGTATGGCCGGGATATGTTACCGCGATTGATGAATATAAAGGTGGCTTGATGTTGTGTTGTGACGTGTCACATCGACTTTTGTGTCAAAAGACTGTGCTTGAATCATTAGTAGAGATCTATCGCTCCAACTCAAAGTTGTTTCAAGAAAATGCTAAAAAATTTCTATTGGGTTCCATAGTTATAACTCGCTATAATAATCGAACATATAGAATAGATGATATATGCTTTGATAAAAATCCAAAAGCAACATTCCAAACCAAACAAGCCGAGTTATCTTATATCGATTATTACAAACAGAGTCATAACATTCTAATAAAAGATGAGAGTCAACCGCTTATAATTAGCATAAAGAAGCAAAAAACCGCTGATAAGAAAGCTGATGAAGACTTAGTGGTATGCTTAATTCCTGAGTTATGCTATTTGACTGGCTTACGAGATGACATACGTTCGGACTACAAATTAATGCGTGAGATCGCCACATTTACAAGAGTCTCACCTAATCAAAGACTGCTCGCATTAGAGAAATTTTTCAATAATGTTAACAATTGTCCAGAAGCTCAAAACATACTTCAAAGTTGGGGATTAACATTGAAGAATTCTCATGAATGTTTAAATGGAAGACAATTTGAAGAAGAACAAATAATTTTTGCTAAAAAGCAATTCTCGGCTGGTATGAATGCAGATTTTTCTAAATATGTATGTAACAATGAAGTTCTGGAGGTGGTGCATTTAACAAATTGGATATTAGTGCATTGCAAAAGTGATACAAGATGTGCCAAAATTTTTTACGAAAATGTTGAGAGAAATTCACGCTCTTTAGGAATTCGTGTTGATAAGCCGAAAATGGTTACTTTGGATAATGATCGAGTAGATACATTTGTGAAAGCATTGAGAAGTCATATAGATGGCCAATCGCAAATTGTCGTATGTATTAGTCCTACAAATCGTGATGATCGTTATGCAGCTATAAAAAAAGTTTGCTGCGCGGAGATACCAATACCTTCACAGGTAATAAATGCACGAACACTTTTGAATGAGGCCAAAAATCGTTCGATAGTACAAAAGATCATGYTGCAAATGAACTGTAAATTGGGTGGGTCATTGTGGGCCGTGAAAATTCCATTTAAAAATGTTATGATCTGTGGAATAGATTCATACCACGATGCCGCTCAAAAGGGAAATTCCGTTGCGGCTTTTGTGGCGTCATTGAATTCTACTTACACAAAGTGGTACAGCAAAGCTGTAATACAAGGCAAAAGGGAAGAAATCGTTAACGGTCTATGCTCGTCGTTTACAGCTGCAGTAACTCGTTTTCACCGAGAGAATGGAAGATTTCCTGACAGTATTATTATATATCGAGATGGTGTTGGTGATGGTCAATTGCCTCTTTGTTCCGGTCATGAGATACCACAACTGGAGGCTGCTTGTAAACGTGCTTTTACAKATTATGCTGTAAAAATAACTTTCATTGTTGTTCAAAAGCGAATAAATACCCGATACTTTGCTATGAATGGATCCAGTATCGATAATCCGCCTCCAGGTACAATCGTTGACGAATGTATTACGCGYTCAAAGATGTACGATTTTTATCTGGTATCACAAACTGTACGCCAAGGAACTGTTACACCATCTCATTATATAGTATTAAGAGACGACGCTAAGTATAGTCCTGATATTATACAAAGGCTGACATATAAACTCTGTTTCATGTATTATAATTGGCCAGGYACTATTCGCATACCGGCTTGTTGCCAATATGCGCATAAAATGGCATWCCTCATAGGTCAAAGCATTAGAAGGGCTACTGCAGAAGATCTTTCTGACAGACTATTTTACCTTTAAGTTTTTTTATGATTAAAGAAAATTTTGTATTGATTACAAAGTGATTTAAATACTATTAATTTCTGCTGTTACCTTTATGAATGAAAAAAAAGTACAAAAAACATTTTTGAATGAATATTTTTAATTTTTTACAATTTCAATATACGTGAAGTGTATTTTTGTTCCGTTGCTTTTATATGAATAATAAATTGGTAAAAAAAAATATTTTTTATGATTTGCGTAAGTATGAAGTTGGTTTCCGTTTTGCTAAATATCAATAGACAAGTTTCTGGTGGAAAGGCGTTTCGTTACTCAACTAGCAGCAAAGAGCACAAGTTCAAAATGAAGAAGGAAAAGAGAGAACTGTTCTTTCTCTAGTGAAATATTTAGTTTATTCCATAACTCCTAACTGTTGCTAGCTGAAGCAAAAGCTGAGAGAGCTCTTAGTTTCTACTAGTGAATTTTTTACCCGAAGAAAATAGCTACGCCATAAGAAGAAACATCTGAAACAGCTGTTAAAACACGTGTTAGCAAACGAGATTTGATTAAAATTGTTTAATTGATATGATGGGACGACGTTTTAATATTTTTTTAGCTAATTTCTGCTATTTACAGCTAGTTTATCAGTAATCTAGGAATCAAGTCAATTTCGAATTTGATTTTCTTCATTTTAATATTAATATTTCAAAATTGTTAAAATAAAATTGAAATATTCATTAAATATGATTGTGAGATTTTGAACACAAAATTGAATTTAAATGGTAATATAAAAGTAAATACGCATATATTAATTTTATTTATTTTTTATTATAAAATGAATTCGATATGAGATACATACATGCCAATAATATACTTATAAACTTAATTTATTTATACATATATATGTCTATACTATATATATACAACTTATTTGAAATTAAAAGCTTTAAAAGATATTTGACATGCAAAAATTTCTCTAAAAACAATCAGAAATTAGTATTGAAGTGCGATAACTAGTTATCAATTATCAGAAAGTCAACAAATTTCTAAAGGCTGAATTCAAAGTGATTAGTTAACCAGTACCAACAGCTTAACTAAGTACTTTTTGTTAACAATGCTTAGTTAACTATTAGTTAAACCCCAAATTTCTGTTGTTCTGTTAACTACTAGTCAAATAACAGCCGACTTTGAGAAAGTATATTTGACAATTGCTCTCGTTGATAATTTTTTGAAATGTGTAGCGAATATAATATTGAGTCTGATATTAAAAACATGTCGGTATCGAGGACATTTGGAATATAATTATAGATCGTCGCCACAAAAAAAAAAAATAGTAATCGTTCAAACTTTTTCTCTTTGGCGTATCACAAGCGCAATTGTTGTCGGAGTAGTATCATATCATATTGTACGTCTGCGAAGTGAATATACCCATTTTTTCGAGAAATAGAAATAAGCCGAACGCTGTTAGAGTAAAAACGTCCGATGTGCGGCGCGTTTCACTTTTCTGACTAAATTTAACCGTTTCCATAGCTTCCCATTTTCAAAAATTCAAATATAAATGTAAACAGAAAACGTATGTTTTGACATTGGTATCAACATTGAAATCCAGAAATATAACGGGGCTACACATAGCAAATTGAYCCAAAGCATGTATTGTTAAGAAATGGCTGATATATAATGTGCCTTATCAACTTCATTCCCCTCCTTAGTATCCTGATTTGATCCCCAGTGAGCATTTATCTTTTTACTCTTAATTGGAATTCGTTTGGTATTATTTAGTTGTTCTATTGTGCACAGATGGTCCAGAACCATACTTTCCGGGGTTGTTTATAGACTTTATTGGGCGACTGTATGTAAATATGTAGTTTGTTTATAGATGAATAAGGTAAATATGAGCACTGACGTTATTTCTAGCCTCCCGAAATATTTTTGAATTTTCTATTTCACTAGTATACTTACAAACACACGAGTATGTGATAATACTRCCTAATGCGATCGCGTGAAATGAACACATCACATGTTGATAAGAGTATTTACTTACATACTATATATGCACTTGCTATGAAACATTATTTAATCATAGGTGTATACTTGTAGTGTATGTACAATGTGTGTGTACTTACAACCAAACCCACATTTCATATATTTTATTCAGACGTTCCAATTAGTAACATGTGACTGCAACGTGCTATTTATTGTAACAAGTATGTGAGCAGGTAAACTTGCACATATCTGTTGACATATGTATATGTGAAAATCATTTGTATGTGTATGTTAAACTTGATACTAGTTGCAAATACTGAGATCCCGGATACTACTCACATGCTTTACTCACTTCGTTCGCTCTGACTGGCGTGCAATCAATTGCATGCAAACTCGAAAGCACACAAAAATGTTGAAAAAGTAAAGAGTAAAAACAACATAGGGCACGTGACGAATACTTGTTTACTTCGAATCGTGATGCACATACATATGCAACTCGTATCAAGTTTAACATACATACATATGTATGCATTCCGTGTGCATTTCACTTTACCCCGATTGTCTAACCCGCGTTTCCATGCAGGTTGATGTTCAATTGGCTATTGACCATTTAGGGTTTTCTGAGCAGATGAATAAGGAGCTAAGGGCAAAGACACATACATATTCTATTATCTATTATAATAATTTAATTCCTTTAAATAGTACATAAACATTATGTAAATATTGAAAGTAGGGTCACAATTAAGAATTTTGCAATTTGTATGGCAACTAAACAAAGTGCTTAAAATTATATAAATTGTATGCGTTATGTGCCATACAAAATTATCAGTTCACGCTCACTGTTATTAAATATTACTAACAAAACAAAATATTTAAGTATAATGTGCAAAAGAATAGCAGCTTAATATTTTTGTATTGTGTACCTTAATAACATACGACCAATAATTTGAAGTTTAATTCTCAGCATTATCGAACTGTAATTTTTTTTTCCAGAAAACATCTCTGCAGGCACCTGCTAGGTGCGGAGTCGCCTTCGTGGAACATCAGAACATTTTTTTTAATACGTAGACGAAATCAAACAATAATTGTCCATATTTCGGACGCGACCAATTTCCAAKAGGCACTTCGTTCTGGGTATTGTAGCAGATTAAATTCCTACTTTTCCAGAATAGACCCAGGCATACAGAATCTATGCTCAATGAAACCAACACATCTTTTCTTTGGGTCTGAATCTGTCAAAATAGCTGGTCAATCAGCAAGCGATCGTTACGATGTCACAGCACGACTTTTCAAAAAACATTTACGATGTTTGATGAGCTTTATCTTGAAGCAACGTATAGTATATGTGGTGCTGTTAGATGCTAGATGTACTCTGTTGAGTGGCAAAAGGGAGGTTTGTCGCACGTACACATTCTTTTTTGAATGGTGGATGGCGGTTACACCAGATGAAATTGATGACATTAGCGGAAATTCCTGATGCAGAGAAAAATCCAGTATTATACGAAGTGGTGAATACCAATATGGTTCATGGACGTTGCGGACACCACATTCCCACTTCGGTTTGTATGTCTGACAATAAATGCACGAAAAACTATTCACGTGCTTTTCTTACGGAACCACATACTAGAAACGATGGATATCCAGTCTATTGGTCTCGCTCATCAGACGACAATTACAGAACATTCAGAATTCAATTTAGAAGAGTGAATATCGAAGTTGAAACACATGGTTCGTACTATATTCACATTATTGTCTAATTCACATTCAAAACTCATGTCAATGCTGAATATTACAGTTTGGTGAAATCGATCAAATACGTTTGCGCAAATACGTCACCAAACAAACCAACATGGCGGTTGTTGGCTTTGRGCGAGATGAGATCAGCAAGTATCAAATGCGTTTCGCAGTACATTTGAAGAATGGCCAAAGAGTGTATTTCAACCCAGAGAATACAGTAAAGCCAGTGAAACAAAGCCAGCAACAAAATTAACATTTTCGAGTTTTTGCTCAACTTTCGTCAGAGATCCGTTTGCGAGAACATTGCTTTATTCGGAAATGCCTTGACATTAGACATGGAATGAATCGTCGTAGAAATGGTTACTCAGAAAGCAAGGTCAAGCAGAAGATGGATATCCAGGTGTTCTCAACTAATGCCTTAGGAGAAATTTACACAATCCACCTGAAAAACGACGATTGTTACTATCTTCGGTTGCTTTTGATTAATGTACGCGGTTCCACTTAATTTCAGTCACGACGATTGTTTCTACCTTCGGTTGCTTTTGATTAATGTACGCAGTTCCACTTCATTTCAGTCATTGTGTACTGTGAATGGTACGGTGTGTGCAAGTTTTGCAGAAGTGAGCCAGCAATTATAATTGMTAGAACATGTTAATAATTGGAATGCAAATGAAGTTCGCATACTTTTCACGATAGTCATTTTGACATATCAGTCTTCACATCCGCGTCTATTATGGAATACGAACAAAAATGACATTTCCGAAGACATTTTACATCAACACTGTTGTTGTTGCTGTAACGGCAGAAATTCTGCCGAGTTGACAGTCCTTGACCGGATAAAAATCCGGGTCCGTTCCGGTTTTCGTAGACCCGACTGTAGCGGGAACGGTCACTCACCACCAATGAAGACGAAGCCGTGAATTATGCAGTGCAATTTCTAAAATCTTTAAGAAAGGCTTGGCATACCGCCGTATACTCTGCGTCTCAAAGTTAGATCTGTCATTATTATGTTTCGCAATCTTTCTGCGCCAAAACTGTGTAAAAGAACCCGACTGATTGTGACGTAGCTATCGAATACAAGGGGCCCAAATGCTTGATTCTACGAATTCCTTTAAGCTCCAACATTAGAAGAGTACGACAAATCTAAAAATGTCATTTTTTCACACGGCCAGTTATACTTGGCGGGTTCACAGGTTGGAAAAAAAAAACGTAGGAAAATCGTAAATAAATGATTTTTAACACAATATAAGTTCAATTTTCTTTTCATTTCAAAACACATAATTTCACGCAGGACAACGCCTGCGAGGCAGCTAGTTAGGAATAAAACTGTCGAAGTAATGCATCGTGGACGCCGACCAAGAAAAATTTATGAAAAAAACTGGCAGCTCAATTGTAAGAGAGGTAAAAAAATATCAACTTTAAAGCGCTCCACAATTGATAAAGGGCGCTCAAGAACGGTCGCCCATCGCCTAAATAACGCTGATTTACACAGTTACCGACCAACGAAGAAACCGCTTATTAGCAAACGTAACCAACTAAAACGCTAAAAATCATCTAGAATGGTCAAAGAGCAAATGGAAAACTGTTCTTTTAAGTGATGAGTTCAAATTTAATTTGGTAGGAAGTGATGGCGTGAGTTTCGTTCGACGCCCACAAAGCAAGCGTCTTAAAATTTCTACTGTCTAAAAACAGTCAAACATAGTTGTTATGTCATGGTCTGGGGGTGCTTATCTCCTTCTGGTTTCGGGCCGCTTCATCGTATTAATGGTAGCATGGATCGGTACGTTTACAGAGACATTATGGGATCCGTAATGTTGCCACATGCTGATTGGGAAATAACACTTAAATAGGTCTTCCACCAGGACAACGACCAGCAGCATATGGCATAGGTGAAAAATCGTGGTTATAGAGGAATAAAGTGGATGTCCCACTCATTACATCCACTTTATTCCTCTATAACCACGATTTTTCGAATTGGCGTAGACCCGCTTACGCGATTATAGCCGAGTTTACAACAGCGCGCCAGTCGTTTCTTCTTTTGGCTACATGGCGCTAATTGGATATTCCAAGCTTAGCCAGGTCCTTCTCCACCTGGTCCTACCAACGAAGTGGAGGTCTTCTTCTTCCTCTGCTTCCTCCGGCGGGTACTGCGCCGAATACTTTCAGAGCTGGAGTGTTTTCGTCCATTCGGACAACATGACTTAGCCAGCGTAGCCGCTGCTTTTTAATTCGCTGAACTATGTCAATGTCGTTATATATGTATCTCATACAGCTCATTCTTCATTCATTGCGCGTTCGATGCGATATTCGCCGTTGGCAACGGGCAAAGGACCATAAATCTTTCGCAGTACTTTTCTCTCGAAAACTCGCAACTCATCAACGTCGACTTATCAACTGTTGTCATCATCCAAGCCTCTGCACCATATAGCAAGACGGGAATAATGAGCGACTTTTGGAGTTTGGTTTTTGTTCGTCGAGAGAGGACTTTGCTTCTCAATTGCCTACTCAGTCCGAAGTAGCACCTGTTGGCACGAGTTATCCTGCGATGGATTTCCAGGCTGACGTTGTTGGTGGTGCTTACACTGGTTCCAAGATACGCGAAATTATCTATGACTTCAAAGTTATGACTGTCAACAGCGAAGTGAGACCCAAGTCCTGAGTGCGACGACTGTCTGTTTAATGACAGGAGATATTTCGTCTTACCCTCGTTCACTGCCATTTGTTTTGCTTCTTTGTCAAGTCTGGAGAGAGCTGAACTAACGGCGCGGGTGTTGAGACTGATGATATCAATATCATCGGCATATGCCAGCAGCTGTGCAYTCTTATAGAAGATGGTACCTTCTCTATTTAGTTCTGCAGCTCGAATTATTTTCTCCAGAAGCAGGTTAAAGAAGTCGCACTATAGGGAGTCCCTTGTCTGAAACCTCGTTTGGTATAGAACGGGTCGGACAGGTCCATCCCGATTCTGACGGAGATTTTGGTGTTGCTCAACGTCAGTTTACACAGCCGTATTAGTTTTGCGGGGATACTAAATTGATACATCGCGGCATAAAGGCAGCTCTTTTTCGTGTTGTCACAACAGCTTTGAAATCGACGAAGAGGTGGTGTGTGTCGATTCTCTTTTCACGGGCCTTTTCCAATATTTGGCGCATGTTGAATATCTGGTCGGTTGTTAATTTGCCAGGTCTAAAGCCACACTGATAAGGTCCAATCAGTTTGTTGATGGTGGGCTTTAATCTTTCCCACAATACCCTCGATAGAACCTTATATGCAATGTTGAGGAGGCTTATCCCACGGTAGTTGGCGCAGATTGTGGGGTCTCTTTTTGTATGGATATAGCTATGCCCACACTTAAATTCCAATCGTTGGGCATGCTTTCGTCCGACCATATTTTACAAAGAAGCTGATGCATGCTCCTTTTTCGCCGCCTAGTTTGAATAGCTCGGCCAGCAATCCATCGGCCCCGTCGTTTTGTTGTTCTTCAAGCGGGTAATTGCTATTCGAATTTCTTCATGGTCGGGCAAAGGAACGGCTGCTCCATCGTCATCGATTGGGGAATCGGGTTCGCCTTCTCCTGGCGTTGTGCGTTCACTGCCATTCAGAAGCCTGGATAAGTTTTCCCTCCATAATTTAAGTATGCTCTGGGCATCGGTGACTAGATCACCTTTGGGGGTTCTACAAGAGTATGCTCCGGTCTTGAAATCTTCTGTAAGCCGCTGCATTTTTTCGTAGAATTTTCGAGCGTTACCTCTGTCGGTCAGCATATCAAGCTTTTGATACTCACGCATTTCGCCCTCTTTCTTTTTCTGTCTAAAAATACGTCTCACTTCTCTCTTTAACTCTCGGTATCTATCCAATCCCGCACGTGTGGTCGATCGTATCGTTACGAGGTAGGCAGCCTGTTTTCCCTCCGCTGCGACACGGCACTCCTCGTCGTACCAGCTGTTCTTTTGCACTTTCCGAAAACCAATGGTTTCGGTTGCAGCTGTGCGTAAGGAGTTTGAAATATCGTCCCACAGTTCCCTTATACCGAGTTGTTGACGAGTGCTCTTAGAGAACAGGAGTGCAAGCCTAGTAGAAAATCGATCGGCTGTCTGTTGTGATTGCAGCTTTTCGACGTCCAACCTTCCTTGTGTTTGTTGGCGTGCATTTTTTGCTGCACAGAGGCGGGTGCGAATCTTGGCTGCAACAAGATAGTGGTCCGAGTCGATGTTAGGACCTCGGAGCGTACGCACGCCTCGAACACTGGAGACGTGTCTTCCGTCTATCACAACATGATTAATCTGGTTTGTGGTTTTCCGATCCGGAGACAGAAAGGTGGCTTGAAGAATCTTCTTATGCTGGAATCTAGTACCACAGATAACCAAATTTCGGGACCGGCGAAGTCGATCAGCCTCTACCCATTTGGAGATGTKTTCTYGTGGAGGCTGAATTTACCAACCGTAGTGGCAAAGATACCTTCTTTGCCCGCCCTGACGTTAAAGTCAACAAGCACGATTTTGACATCGTGGCGTGGTTACGAGGACATCAGCCAGCTGAGCAGCGGCACCTTCCCCATTAAGGGACCGGACATTCCAGGTACCTGCCCTCAATTTGGCGTCCTTATTTCGCTTGCCATGGTCGTCATCGAAAGGAGAGTTTCTCTTATGCTTCTTAGGCTGTTGGTAATTTTTCACTGGTATAATTTTTTATGTGGCGAAAACTTCACGTTGATCCGATAATTAGTTTTTGAGTTATTCGATAAATAACAAAGAGAGCTCTCGCACTTCACAGCGCTAGTGTGGAACTTTAAACGCGTTTTTCTCAAAACTATGTTTTTTGAACTGGTGACAACTGTAACTCGAAAACTGCTCAGTAGATTTTAATGAAATTCATACAGATTTTAGAATATGTAATAAACGTGGACCTGATCGAAGGATTTTTTTCAAAAATTTCGATTTTTTAAGAAAAATTTATAAAAAATTTCCTGATGCCTCCATTTTGTTAATTTATGAAAAAACAAAAAATCCTTCGATCAGATGCAGGATTATCTATTTATAAAACTAATTTTTTTTTGTCCGTTTGATTTTAGATGAATCTCCAAGGATTAATGGTTGTCACCGCAAGTACCTTTTTATGAAACAGGGTCAACACAAACAACTATAAATTTGGAAATGAAATTTTTTTTTTTGAAAATTTCGTGACTTCAAGTCAACACATTCTATAATAATGCTATATTACTACTTTTGTAAAATAACACGATTAATTTAAAAAAAAATACTAAAAATTGTAATTCTTTCGTGTCTCTGACTACGCCTAACCCCTTAACAATAACTCATATCAAACTTCGTTAATATATCTTATTAAATGCAAAAGTTTTCCATACTAGCACGAGATTCCGATCGTTCAGTTTGTATAGCAGCTATATGCTATAGTAAGCCGATCTGAACAATTTCTTCGAATATTACATTACTGTCTTAGAAAATAACCTGCGCCAACTTTTGTGAAAATACATTGTCAAATGTTATAGTGGTTCGATTTCAGTAGTTTCGACAAATGAGAAGTTTCTTGAAGAGAAAATGACGTTTGCAAAATTTCAAAACGATATAACGATAAAGATTTAGGGACTAGTTCGTATATATACAGACGGACGGACAGACAGACGGAAATGGCTAAATCGATTCAGCTCACCATACTGATCATTTATATATATATATATGTATATACTTTATAGGGTCTCCGACGCTTCCTTTTGGGTGTTACAAACTTCGTGACAACTTAATATACCCTGTTCAGGGTATAAAAATAAATATATARTAGTACTCTCTACAACATGTTGCGGGAGTTCAAAATTGTATTGTTAACATTAACTGATAATGTCATAAAGGATTCTTTAACGTCACTTGAGTTGTTTGATTACTAAGCACTTGTGTACTTTGCTTTTTTATATTTTTCTCTCAAAATAAACAAAAGCGGATATGCAAAGTTAATCTTTCCGATGGAAATAAATATTTGTTCAAATTGTACACAATAACACTCTAGCTCAGATCATTCATAAAGTATTCAGTGGAATTTTTTGGTGAATGTAGCTTTTAACTTTATATTCTACATACATATGTACCTACCTTCAAATACATATAGTCTATTAACATGTCGTCAACTGAAATGCAAAATAACGTAACAACATTTTCGGAAATTTACAGTGGCATGAATGAAACACGAAATAAAATGGAAAATGAGTGAAAAAAAGTTTAATATTGGTTAAAACTGGTTTMTATCTGAGCGCAGAACATGAAAATGTTGGACATACCATATGTAATATTATGTATGTAATTTGAAGTAGTGAATCGTAATCAATAATACACTCAATTTCGAATTTTTTGATGATACGTTATTTTGCATTTGAGGTGACGAAATAGTATCATTGTCGTCTTCGCAATATATAATTTTTACATTAATTCTGTGCTTAGTTCRAAAAAAAAATATCTCAATGGAACTCTATCGAAGCTTAATGTCTAGGTGGGAGTTTATACTCTTGTATCCAGTTGCTACAAAGTATTATAGTTTTGTTCACCTAACGGTTGTACGTATCACCTAAAACTAATCCGTTCGTCCGTCCGACCATGCAAGCTGTAACTTCAGTAAAAATTGAGATATCTTGATGAATATGCATATTTCTTGGCATAAAAAAAGTTCGAGTTCGTAGATGGGCGTAATCGGACAATTGCCATAAATCAATAACTAAATACGCCAGAGACATTAATTTTTACCCCCGAAATGA
Organism: Bactrocera latifrons; assembly: GCF_001853355.1. NCBI lineage: Eukaryota > Metazoa > Arthropoda > Insecta > Diptera > Tephritidae > Bactrocera > Bactrocera latifrons. The sequence continues at coordinate 466,299 of NW_017535575.1, read as the reverse complement.
TATGAGAGAGCTTTATGGGATCCTGTGTGAAAATTGGACGATGGGCGTGGCACCGCCCACATTTTGATGAAATCACATATCTCGGAACCCAACCGACCGATTTCGACTAAATTTATTAACAGTAGCATTCTTCTCATATTCCAATGTCATAGTGCGAAATCGGACCACAACCGCGTCATATAACATAACTATAAATTCCATTTGATTCTTTCACTTTCCAGGGAACAAATTAAGCATTAATTAACATAACGGGACTAAAATTTGCACTAATAATTCGTTTAAAGTATGCCACCTTATGACCAAAAATTTTCTAAATCCAACCAAAACTGTACAACCTCCAAATACCAGAAAAGTGGACTCCAGAATCTATTGTTAACTTTTGACCGAATATATCGGTAAATGTGTGATATATACAATCGAAATTCAGAGATAATCATTATTGTAAAGATTTTCGAATTTACGGGTGACTTTATATGCATATATCGGCATATTTAAGTTGGGACTAAAAAAAATTTTTTTTTTGTAAAAACTTGATCTAGCCCTAATATTGGCATTTTTGAACATTCGGCTGACTTTACTCCATGTGACTGGTTTCAGTATGTGGCATGTGAAAACCATTTTGAAAGATCATTTGGACCTAACAAAAATGAAAGGCTCTAAAATCACAAAATTTTTTCAAAAAAAGCGTCGCGTCTGTGAAATAATGCTTTCCGACTACCAATATCTCATGAAATCTATTACTACTGACGATGAGTCTTGGATCCACAAGCAGACGATCAATCGGCCGAATATAGTAGCAAAGGTGAGCCGAAGCCGAAAAAATCAGGTCAAAATTCAATGTTATGAGCACATCGAATTCCTTCCAACCGGTCAAACTGTGCCTTTTTCGCGGAGCTTTTCGTAAAGAGATGCTGGAATTATATGGTAGACCGATAACTCTTGGTTTTCACATTACATTATTTTGAAACTCATGTTGTCAAATTGTTCGGAAGAAATTATTATGAGACAGCAGCGTTAATTCAGATTAACTGCGCACTTAATCAGATCTAAATTTTTAGGTGACAGACGCCAGCTATGCGAGTTTGAAACTCTCGTAAACAGCTGATAGTCATTAATATAATATTTTCAATGAAATTTATAGAAGATAAACATTGCGGTTGTTAGCCACCCAATAGTTACAAAACTATTTTTTATTATAAAAGCATATCAACACGTTATTTTAAAACTGCATCATAAAATAACATCATAACATAAAACTTCTTGTTTTATTATTGAAAATTTGAAAAACAGCTGTCAGTGTTGCTTGTTTTTCATTTAATAAAAGATTATAATTGGCCACAATTAATTAACAATGTTGCCAACGAAAATGCAGCTAACTGTCTAAAATTTTGAGAATTAATTGGGAGTTAGCAACGGAGTTAACTGCACTAACTCCTGAAGTAATCCGGATTAACGCTGTCGTCTGTCAAAGATAGCTATAGCAATGGCTTATTAGCATACATATGTACTTATGGTAATATAACTATTTTCATGTGCTTACACTATAATAGTTTGTACAAGGTTTTCGAATAGGGAAAAATATGATTTCTAAGTGTCGTTTCAGCTATTTTTCATATGTCATGATCTGTAATTTTTTTYATTGTATTGAGTAATGTTTACAATTTCCTAATGGAAAATTTGGAGATTCGATTATTTCAAGAAATTATGACATTGAATGGCCCGAAAGAAGTTGTGATTTAACACTATTAGACTACTTCTGTGGGGTCATTAGCAATAAACYAGATTCTCTTTAAGCTTTAGAAGTCAACATTGAATTTGCTATGATTTCATTTGGTGGAAAAGTACTAGATAATTGGGTTCGTTTCTGCAAAAGAAGTCGTGGAGGCCACTTGATTGATGTAATATTTAGAACTTAATTGTATCGATTGAACTGCACGTTTTAGTGTTTTTTTTTTAAAGAAATCATATCACTCTTATCGGAAAACCCTGTAATATGTTAGTATTATAAAGTTATTATAAATAAGTGGTATAATTTTTTAATTACGAAAGTCAACAATTAATATTGAGAGAAACTCAGATATTGGAAAAGTTTTCCATTCATGATTTTACATAATATTTTTCGAACGTGACATAAGAATAAGTTGAAGTGAGCTTCGTCAATATGTGACTTACATATGTATTCTATCTATCTTGTTTTTGCATCAATATATATACATATATATACTAGGGTGACTCAAAAAAATAGGTTCCTAGATACCCCTAAGGAGGCCTCTCCAAGAATGAGGTCCTCATACTTACAATTTTCTATTTTTTCTTATTATCATATAGAAAAATTTATATCTCGCTTCCAACTACTTGAAAAAACATTTTATTCCTTAGATTTGTAGGAAATTGAATGAAAAAAAATTTTTTTTTAATCACTCTAATATATACATATGTACTTATATATGTAAGTAGTAATTTAGCATTTACAATGTCGTGGAAACATGTTTAAAAAGGGTCTGGATGACGTTCCGAATTGAGATAAACTATTTTCATGAAATTTAGTTGGGCCGTATCGCAAGTCCAACGTCTGGAAAATGTCGTTATTGCAAAAATTAAAGTGCATAGAGCCCTGCAAAAATGGAAATGTATACATATATCAATGAGGAAGATATATTAATAAACGAGATTATTTCTATTTACTTAYAAAAGTTTTGCAGACACTTGGAAGTATTTCACATGTCTGTACACAATTACATAAGTATTTCAATAACCTCGAACTTAGCTTGATGTAAGCATTCAACCATATGTTTGATTGATGCCCACTTTTGCTTAAATTTTAAACTTTAATACCGGTAGTAAGCAAATTAGCTCTCTTAATATGCTTTCGGAATACAACGTCTCATTTACAGTTCCCATGCTTCGAATATACTGGGTATAACAAGAGTTAACTTTATAATGTATGCATGTTCACATCTTTTAGCACAAATGTTCACCGGCCGGTAAATTCTGAATTGAGATGTGTGCAAATAAGCTTACTTAACCAACGAATATTAATATCAGTATATCAGTTATGGAACCGTGGTGTGATTAAACCGATGCAGATAAACTGTTAAATGCAAACACATGAGGAACTGGTATAATCTATTAACGTTCATTTAAGTTGAACGGACAAATTGTTTTACAAGAAATACTAGTAAGTGCTTTTGAGACCCTAAATACAAGTTAATACCACCATTTCATATTACATGAACATATCTATTATTTGTCACAAATATGTAACATGAAACTAGTTTAGAACGTAATATAAAACATTGTACAAAAAAGTWAAAAAAATTCTGTGAATCAGAAATTTCGCCAAGAACACCTTATTTCATCTAAACCTCGCACACGGCCGCCAACGACGATCGTCGCACAACCAATCGCCAAAATTYTACTTAAAAGCAACAAAGCAGCAACCAAACATAAAGGAAAAGGGCAATTAGTTTCCAAAACAACAACAGTAGCAAAGGCAAGAACTAACAGCAACAGTAGCAACAGCAACGGTAACAACAGCAGCAGTAGCAACAACAACATAAAGTTAGTTGTAAGTAAATACTATATTTATTAATTAAAATGGAAATAATCCCACTGATATTAAGTATGAAAAATTGTATTGCAACACCAATAATCATGACACTCACAAATGCGCTTATTTAAGATAAAAGAAAACAAAATAAATTCTTATACATACATCTATTATATATAACATATGTAACTGTCTCTTATACACATCTAGATGTGTATAAGAGACAGCATATATATAAATAAAAAAAAAAATATTTTTGTTAGAATTGCTATATATGCTATTTCATGCAACTCACAAATATATAAAAAAAAAATCAAATATAATTCTTTGGGAGCAGAGACTTATGAAGCGCCTGCCGAAGATTTTAGCGGCAATATTTTATTTAAAAAAAATTATTTTCGGAAAAAAGATCTTAAAACACCAGCTGAAGATTTTTCCGTCAAAATAAAACAAAAAAAGAACGGTAAAAAGCCAAATGGAAATATAAATATACAAAATTTAAAATACTTAAGACAAGAAAATCCTACGACGCCAGTCGAAGATAATACCGACAATAAAATAAAAAAATATACTCCAAAAACAAGGAGGTATTAGTTTTTGAAAAATAAATAATTTCAATAATGTAAAAGAAAAAAATTCTTGAAATGTATTCAGGCAGAACGTAATATGAAACATTGTACTTTACAAAGATGTAATTCATAGATTGTAAGACGAACCTTTCCACTTGTAACATATGTTCTATCTTAATTGGATATAATGGTAGATATACTTAGAATGTAAGATTAATATTTGTATCTAGGCTTAAGAAAAATACCGTATTTAAGAAGAAACGAAATAAAGAAAACGACGRAGTTGCCGACGGGAGTCGCTCACTAACAAAACTCAAACTGAACATGTAAGGAAGGGCTAAGTTCGGGTGTCACCGAACATTTTATACTCTCGCATGACAAGTTTCATCAAGATATCTCAATTTTTACTCAAGTGACAGCTTGCACGGACGGAGAGACAGACATCCGGATTTCAACTCTACTCGTCACCCTGATCACTTTGGTATATGTAACCATATATCTGGCGATATATGTATACCGTTATTAGCAACTTTATTGTGAGAGTATAAAAATTATGCCCTCTGAATTGCATGAAAATATCTGAGAGATTTACCGATATTTTCGGTGAAAAATTAGGTTAGGTTAGGTTAGGCACTGAGTTCTTCGTGTTCGATAYCAGGGACCTTGAAAAGTTATAGTCCGATCACGACAATTTTTCAACAAGGGATACCTCAGCTCAAATACCGTATTTGTGTAAAGTTTTATTCCGCTATCATCATTGGTTTCTAATGTATATATTATAAAGCGAAAGTATCAGTGGGAATTCAAAATAGCGTTGTATTCGAAGAAGGCGTGGTTGTGAACCGACTTCACCCATATTTCGTACGTGTCATCAGGGTGTTAAGAAAATATTATATATCGAATTTCATTGAAATCGATGGAGTAGTTCCTGAGATATGGTTTTTGGTCCATAAGTGGGCGACGCCACGTCCATTTTAAATTTTTAAAAAAGGTTTGGATGCAGCTTCCTTCTGCCATTTCTTCCGTAAAATTTAGTGTTTCTGACGTTTTTTGTTAGTCGGTTAATGCACTTTTAGTGATTTTCAACATAACCTTTGTATGAGAGGTGGGCGTGGTTATTATTTGATTTCTTCCATTTTTGAACTGTATATGGAAATGCCTGAAGGAAACGACTCTGTAGAGTTTGGTTAACATAGCTATATTAGTTTACGAGATGCGATCGTCCCCCTAATGCGATCGTCTGTGMMAAATTTCAGTTTAATATCTTTATTAATGGCTTAGTTGTGACACTTTATAGGTTTTCGGTTTCGCCATTTTGTGGGCGTGGCAGGGGCCGATTTTGCCCATCTTCGAATTTAACCTTATTATGAAGCCAAGAAATACGTGTAC
>NW_017535575.1:415659-460579 GCF_001853355.1 Bactrocera latifrons | reverse complement strand
TTGCGAGAGTATAAAAATTAATTGGCGATCCTGCCAGGAGGGTAAAAATTGACATACATACTATGTATGCATGTACCTACTTTACGGAGCAAATCACACAGTTAGCTCAATGCACACATGACATTCTTGTTCTATCAATATTCTATGAAGCAATATAAAGTGGATTTTGTCTTCCTGTTTTTGTTACAAAAATACGAATTCCATAATATGTACATACGTAATTATGCTGTTGGATTCTCCAATTAGGAAGTTGGAAACTGAACTATAAAATTAAGGTGAAACGTTCCAAAAAGGACGCGTTCTGCCCTTATACTATGAACATATGTATTTACCTCAAAAGTTATGAAAATATGAGAATAACTGCGACCATGTGTGATAAAGACATTGTTTTAACCAAACGCAAAGTGCTTCAACCTGCTAACGGTTAATAACTSTAACGGTAAGGATAGRTAGGTAGGTAGGAGTGCAGCYCTGTTGTCTATCGGGCTCAAGTAGCACTTGATGTGACATTTTGATACACTATCCATAGAACCTCCTGTATCTGCTACTACGTTTCACCTTCTCTTTCAAACCATTTTGAAGTTTCGATGAAACTAATTATGTTCGATATACTTTTAGTAGAAATCCATTCAAGGTTTGGTACTTGATAGATTCTAAGTGTTTTGTGTYGGATCTGTGCTAGAGCTGGACATTCACTTTGGATCCGTCAGTATATACTGAGATGGTATCCTCCTCTCCAATTGAACCTCTTCTCCATTCTCGTCTAGATGGTATCCTCACCTGGAAATGCCTATTGAAATCCAGCTTTGGGAGAATGTAGTCTGATTTAATAATGGTGAGCTTGTTTTGGATTACACTATGTCCATAGTTCTGCTGAATCCAACCACCCAATTCTTTTATTCTTATCGCCTTAAAAGCTGCTATTTTGTGAATAAAAATGTCTATGGGTAGTTGGTGCAGGACCACATTGAGCTGTCGGACATGACCAGTACCAGTAACACCCACACATGCTCCTTTTTGTATTCCATTTAATTTTCAAATGTTGTATTGTTTGTTTAGCGCTGGCCACCATACCAGAGCTCCATATGTAAGTATAGGTCTTATGACATCCGTATACATCCACATGATTATAGTAGGTTTGAGGCCTCAATTCTTGCAGACGATTCTCTTACAAGTATAGTAGGCCATGTATGTAGGTATAGGTATGCTTTATTTACTATTTTTTCTATATTTATTTTCCAGGATAGTTTGGTGTCAATCTCCAACCCTAATTATTTAGCTGTGGGGGATAGAGTGAGTGTTGTACCGTTCACTACCGGAAGTTGAAACTGAGGGATTTTGGTTCTGCTTGTGAATAGCATCAGTTCTGTTTTGTTCGGGTTAACTCCTAGTCCATTGTTTTCAGCCCATAGGTTTAACCATCGAAGTGCTCTTTCTATAATCTCGCTGACTGTTAAAGGAAACAAGCCTGATAGCAACAACACTATAACGTCTGCATACACTACTGCTTTCACTCTTCCACCGTTTAGTCGGAGGAGTATTTCGTTCAGCGCTACAACCCATAGAAGCGGAGAGGGGATCCCTCCTTSAAGCGTCCCTTTACTCACATAACTTGTTTGTGTTGCAGCGCCGTTTGAAACTATAATCTTCCTATTCTTAAGCATCGATTGTATCCATCTGCACAAAGTGTCATATATGCCACCATGGGTCAGAGAATTAATTATAGCATTTACTTCTATGTTATTGAAAGCGCCCTCTGTGTTTAGAAAATCAGTCATAGTGTATTGTTTGTGGTGTAGTGATTTTTCAATTACACTTATCGTGAATGGCAGTTTCGGTTGATCGGCCCTTTATGTACGCATGTTGGGATTTTGATTACTTAGCCGCCATTATTGTTCTTACATGTAAGTCTATTAGCCTTTCTAGCATAAAGAAGGTAAGGCTTATAGGTCTAAAATCCTTGGTATTTTCGTGTGTTCTTCTGCCGGGTTTTGGAAGGAACCCAAATTTAATTCTTTTTCAACTTCTCGGGATGTATGATAGTTGAATGCTAGCTTTGTAAATATTTTCAAGCCTTTGAACCATTGGCCCAACCAGTTTTTGCAGCATTATGGGCAAAACTATTCATGTCATATTTGATGCCATGATTCGTTTTTAGCTTTCCTGACTGCTATTTTGTATATTTTCATAATATTTTTATATGGCTGCCAGATTTTGGTTCTAAAACTCTCATTGAAAGCTTTCATTAGTTGTGTTCTCAAATTCTTGAGTTCTCTGTTCCACCAGGGAAGAGACTTTCTCTTTTTCAGAACTGTTAGCGGTGTGGATTTATTGAAAGTTGTGGTACAGATTTTTTCGAACTTCTCTACTTCTGAGTCCAGTTCCTGAAAATTACTAATACTCTTATTGCCTCCCTTTTCAAGGTATTTTGTTGCTATACTGGTAAAATTTTCCCACGCTGTTCTTCTAGGGTTCCGATATGTGAGAGGAGCACTGGTTTTCTCGCGGATGCTGAAGAGTGTCCAGGAGTGATCCGATATGGAAGGCTCATCGGATACCCTCCAGTTATCCACAACGAGACTGTCTGTGTCTGTTGATAGCGTGAGGTACAGCACTTCTATCAGAGCTTAGGAAAATAAAGGTTGGCTTATCGCCTTTGTTGCATATACTTAGATTGCTATTCAGAATATACTGCAAGAGTGACTCACCTCTGTSTACTTTAATCTATCCTTTAATGGCGTCTTCGTTGACCCAGGGCTCCTGTATTAGGCTGATGTGGATACCCCCTCGTTTATGAGGGTTGTCACGATTGCTGTAGCACTCTTCGAGTGCTGTAGGTTTATCTGTACGCATCTTAAGATATTCTGTATCTCGGGTTTCTTTGATGCCCACATTCCTTAGCGATTGGCTGGTGTTGTCGACCTCTTCCGTGTCATCTTCGTCAGCCACTTTGTCGCCTTGGAAGATTTTTAACCTGGCCTTGAGAATTCCGAAGCTGATTTTGTAGTCAGTCTTCTTGAGAGCCTCAATGGACTCATCGCAAATGGCCACCAGAAAAGGTCTACTTGCTTTGTTCGGTTTTTCCTCCTTGATCAGCTGCTACTTTCTATACCAGGTATAGATTTGTTTTACAGCTTGATGCACCTAAATAGTTTTTCGCCTGGCCYCTCTAGAGGGGGTAGCCAAATGCGAGCACGAGGTCTCTTCGGTATGTCCCTGGTCTCAATTGGAGGCCGTCAGGAAATCTAGCAAGGCCTTGGCTGCGCATTTGATGACCATGTAACCCCTGAGGGTCTCAGAGGAGTCAAACTTCTGTTGAGGACCCGCAGAATTGTCGAGTACAAAGCTTAGCACCATACTCGACAATCTGACGTCGATCTCCACCCATCTTTCCTGTATTGTGTTCGGGGAGGAGGAGTTTATGTCTATGATGGCCACTTGCAGGCTTCCTTATTCAGTCTGCAGAAATCAGAACTAACGGCGAGGGTGTTGAGGCCAATGATATCAGTATCATTGGCACACGTCAGCAGGCATACGAAATTCAGACATAACGGCATAGAGGCAGCTCCTTTTCGTGCTGTCAAAAGCAGCTTTAAAATCGACGAAGATTTGATTTGTGTCGATCCTTTTTTCACGGGTCCTTTCCAAGATTTAGCGCATGGTGAATATTTTGTGAGTTGTAGATTTTCCAGGCCTAAATCCACACGATAGGTTTCAATCAGTTTGTTAACGGAGGAAATATGTTTATTAAGCTTATTAGAAGGCGGAACAACGCCCAAATAACAATTTTATATCCTAATTTAGTGCTTAGTTAGGGCACTTCATAGGTTTTCGGTTAATTGCGATTTGTGGGCGTGGCAGAAGAAATTTTTTTACAAAAGAACGGTTATCCCAAGTTTCAGCGAGATATCTCAATTTTTACTCAAGTTGCAGCTTGCACAAACCTCTGTACCCTGGATTTCAGATCGCTTCGTCATCCTGATCGTTTATATACATTTACAGAGCTGATAGTGAAATTTGTTTGTTTATAATGTATTAAAAAAAATGTGAAATAAAAATGAATCAGATATATTATTAATGAAAATTTTGGTATTTCAAAAGATAATAGAGTGAAATTAAAATACAATAATTGATTGTAATGCGGAAAAAGTGTGCGAAAAAGTTAAGAATATTGGAAAAATTGGATAGCAAACTATGGGTTGTTTATTTTCTGCCATCTAAAAACATTAAAATTTGTTTATGTTAATATACTTGCCCATAATTTAATTAGCAATATAAAACTGCTTATCTCTATACTGTAAACGCAAAGGAGGCAGCAGAATTCAAGCGACACCTGTAAAAAAAATAGCAAAAATCGTCCATTTTGAGCAGTGTTGCCTACTACAATTTGGTAAATTCAGCTAAATGCACGAAATTCTTGTGCATTACAAACTTACATTAATATGGGTCAAATGCGCAAGTAAATGTAAATTAGGCCTGCTAATGCATATTAGCGCTGTTGTCTGTCAGGGCTATAAATGTCTAGTTTATGGGCATGGATTGAAAAGCAAATGGCTCCATTTCATTTTTCAGTATACCCAAATACCAAAAGTGGTCCATTTTACCATTTATTCGAACAATTGGCACGATGCTATGCCATAAAAACACGCCCAGACCATGATACTTCCACCGCGATGCTTAATGGTGTATTTGGTATACCTAGGGTTGAGGGATTGACCTTGTGGACGACGTACAAATGCTTTTTCATCTGGAGCCTTCCTATTATCTTGGTTTTGTCGCCCAAAAATACGTTCTTCCAAAATTGTTCTASTTTGTCTCTGTTGCCTTGATTTTTTTACCCGTAGTTTGTAAAAAAATGTTTGTTGAGTCGTCTTCCTACAAGCTTTCTGGACACGTTCACACCATATTCGACATTAACTTCGATCATAATATATCTGGCTTACTTAAAAGGATCGGCTTTGCTCCTCCGTACTTTGTTTTTGTCAACACTAATATCGGTTTTACGTGGTCTTGGGATCTTTTTATTGACACAAGCTGGGTCTGTTTTGTTGCACAGAGGGCATTTTATAACAGTTTCGGATGCCAATGCATTATTTCAGCAATTTCGGCGGGATATTTTCCTTTTTGCTCACTTGGCACATAAGCACTCTCTTTTCCGGCGTGGAATGTTTTTCCCTCTCATTTTAATGAAACATCAATGAAATAATTATTCATTTGCAGACGAGATTTAATAGAAAATAAACAGTATTATTGCGCAGGGAAATCAGCCTCATAACGGTGACAAGTAGATACATACCAAATTTTTATTGTTCAGCTACTTTACGATTAAAGAAATTAGAATTAATATGGGATTCAGATTTGTGCTATTTTTATGTYCATGCCTGTATATACTATATAAACCTATATCTCTCTCGATTAGTTTCAGACTCTGTAGCAAGCAAGCCTAATTATATCAGCTGTTCAATTAAACAACGGTAAAGTGACTTTAAGGACGAATCGAAAACTTATGAAGTGCTATAACTAAGCTTCACCATGAGAACTGAATTTTATCCTACGGATCACAAAAGAAAGTGGCATCTGTTATATCAAAATTGAAAAAGGTGAGTCCTTCATACACTGTGAAAATGAGTAAAATCGGGTAATACCCCGCCCACTGCCCACTCTCTTAAATACCCACTATTAACCGCTCCTTATCGGTTTCATATTTAATTCCCTTTTGATGTACTTTACTACATTGCTAAGTAAAATCAGATACTATTAATCAAATGATAATTTAACACAAAATTGTATAAATTAATTACTGTTCCCTCAGATTTGAAATTTATTCATTCGTACCAGAAAAATGTAATTTAATAAAACTTCATTAAAACTTTTTGATGAGCGAAAATATATTCATAACCTCTCTGTTTACACCATAATTTGACTACTTGTTGTTAGTCAATGCTAGTTGATGTCACAGTCGCTTTACTCAAACTGTTTACCGTGCCATCTATTGGGGGCTGACAGTATTAATAATTAAAAGGTTGTTATCTAAATTTGAACAAAATGTTAAAATAGAATCAGGGATTGTAATGAATAGAGAACAGATAATGTTAAATCAAACTTTTAAAAATATATTGAAGAAAATGAAATATAGTAAATGAAAATAATACGTTGAGTCAGTGAATACAGAAATTATGGCGCAGCATGCTCGAATATTATTGGTCTAAAATGGTGCGTCTGCTCTTTCTATTGTAGCTTGCGCGAATTTTTTATTGTTTACGAATGCAGATACATATGGTTTGTCAAGAAACACTTTGTATACTAAAATAAAATTTTGACTTTAAATTCATAATTTCGTAATTCATGAACTTTGTTTTGCTTTAAGAAAATTTTTAAAGTCAAAGAATTTGATAAATTTGTTAATAACTAATACTTTTACAGTCTATGGTTTTGTTGTCCCGAATATAGGATCAATTTTAGTAATTTTTGTGATCACAATTCCATAATTCATGAAAGTATTAGCATTGTGTAAGTTTTTCTTTTGTGCATATTTAAATTTTTATTTCCATTTTACATTACAAAAAATAAAAAAATAATAATTCATATAGATATACTATATACACATGCATAATAACTGTTTATTTATATATATATATACATCAAAGAAAGAGAGAGAAAAATGGCGGAAAAAATGGTATATTTAATAGTTACCTAACAAATTTACGACTATTAAAATCCAACTTTTCCAAGCCACAGCTTCCCAGAGCAGTCATAACATTGGGGATTATCAAATATTTCACCTTACAAACCTTTCCACACTAAGCTTTTTCACAAATGCATTTAAAACAATATACATACATATGTATTTTTAGATCCAACACTTTGACAAATTGCTTTATCATTCCTAACTTGATTACATATTAAACCACTGTGTTCATTTTTAAAAGCACGAAACTGCTTTGTAAGCAGTCTTTAGTCACTATTTGAGTAATTTTGTGGTAAAGTTTCAATTCTTGACTAGTTACTATTCACTAAACAGTCACTAGCGTTAGTCTCAAAATATTGTMCCAAATTTGTCACCATATAGTTAGGAGGTCAAAAAACTAAAAAGAGCTCTTGTTTGCCATATTGAATATGCTGAATAGAGATCATCATAGATATTGTAAGCAACTCAAACACGAAATTTTACATAAATAAATATCTCCCTCCCGCTTTTTTCCTCTATTACTCTGGATGATTCCTTTCCAATTCCACCAAACATACAGCAAAACTTTCCTGGCCGTCAATACCGGCTTGGTCACTGTTTGGACGATTCATCGGCTTTCGACCACGACCGATTTCGCTTGATATTGCCGGATGTGATCCATCCGCTTCACAAATCGTTCCGTTGCAGCAGCATATCGCAGGCGTTGATTCGGTTCGGAAGGTTTTTTAACGTCAAATCATGCGGCACTTAACCATCAAATTTTTTTGTCTATCCAGCCTTCTTCAGGTGGTTTAAAACGGTTTGGTGACTAACTCCCTTCTTCTGGGCGATGTCACGAGATGCTACATGCCGGTCTAACTCAATGTTTTTCATGATGTCTTCCGYCGGCTGGCTTATCCATGGTGTCGTTTTAAACAAAAATTCAAAAGACAAAAAAGCGGAAGTTAGATATTTGACTACCTAATATTTTTATTTTTATTGGTAATTATGTTTTTTGACTATGTTATAGAGAATTTAATATCTGTTATCGACATATTTGTTTTCATTCTGAATAATGAAATACTATATATTAGATTTTGTGACTATCACTTACAGAATAGTAAAATCGTCTCAAGTCACAAAAATTGTCTCTAACTTAGAATCTCAAATTTAGAGATTTGTGACTGTATCACAGTTTTAGAAAACATCGAATATGTGTAAAAAAATATAAGGTGCAAATACTCTTGCAACAAGTTCCTACAGTTTGTTTAATTCACCTAACGATTACTTGTGACTATCTGTCCGTCCATCCGGTCGCCCGTCCGAATGTGCAAGCGATAACTTCAGTGCTATAAATCAATAAATAAATACACCAGATATTGAAAACTTACACCAACGATGAAACAAGAGATTTTTATGGAAGCCGAGTTCAAAATTAGACAATGTTATTGGTTCACATCTCGTTCACATTTCGGTGGAAATCCATATTTTAGGACCTACTCGAACGATCTCGACCAAATTTGGTATATAATATTATCCTGACATGCATATATTCCACGCCTACTAACCGTCTATACTAATATTATAAAGAGGAAAGATTTGATTATTTGTTTGTTTGCATTGAATAGGCTCCGAATTTCCTTGACCAATTTGAAAAATTCTTTCACTATTGGGAAGCTACACTATCTGTGAACATAGGCTATATTAAATTTTCAAAAAAGGTAGGAGATCCATATTAAAACTCTAATAATGTAAACCAAAGTGTGAAAAAATACCAAATGTCTTAAATCGCGTACACTGAGAAAACTATTGATTATAGAAAAAAATAATTTKTTTATAACATTTTCAGATATAATTATTTACAAAAAATGTCTAACTAATATAGTTTTGTCACAATAAGTGTTTTTATCATTTAAAAAAATAAATATAAATGCTACTGCTATAAAAGCTCCTTTATTTATAGTTTGGAATTATTCCTTATAAAAACAAATGACTTCATGTTTAAGTGTGCTTCAATACCATTATATAACTTTTTGATTTATTCAATTTGGGCATTCCATTAGAAAAATATCACAAGTTTCAAATTGTAAGATATTTGAAAAATCGCAGGGAAATTTTTTATGTGGGCGTTTGATACCCTCATACTTCATTTTCAAAAGGACGTCGAGCAGGTCCGACCTTTTGCACAGTTTAAAAATGTGAAGAGCATGAAAAAAGAGTAGGATTATTATTATTTATTCGATCTACTGCATTTTTAATATAAATATATATTATACTGATGAATTTTATAGGATTACTGATTTCAATAATTTTTCCAGAATATACATACATTGATCTACTTGAGGACACTCATTTCAGTAAAAACAAGAAAAACGTTAACTTCAGTTGCACCGAAGCTAAATACCCTTCACAGGWGCATTTCTGTTAGTAATTATGTGTTCAGTTTTTATGGAAGCTATATGCTATAGTAATCCGATCTGAAAATTTTTTTTCGGAGATTATATTAATATCTTAAGCAGTAATCCATGTCAAATTTCGTGAAGATACCACGTCAAATGTGAAAGTTTTCCATACATGAACTTGACTCCGATTGTTCAGTTTGTATGGCAGCTATATTCTATAGTTAACCGATCTAAGCAATTTCTTCGGAGATTACATTCTTGGCTAAGGAAATTATCTATACCAAATTTCGTTAATATGTATTGTTAAAAGTTGAAAGTTTTCCATACAAGAACTTGATTCCGATCGTTCAGTTTGTATGGCAGCGATATGCTATAGTTAACCGATTTGAACAATTTCTTCGGAGATTATATGTTTGCTTTAGAAAATAAYCTGTGTCAACTTTTATGGAAATACATTGTGAAATGTGCAAATTTTCCATACAAGAGCTTGATTCCGATCGTTCAGTTTGTATGGCWGCTATATGTTATAGTGGTCCGATATCGGCAGTTCCGAGAAATGAGCAGCTTCTTGAAGTGAAAATTACGTTTGCAAAATTTCAAAACGATATCTTAAAAGCTGAGGGACTAGTTCGTATAGATAGATATATATAGACGGACAGACAGACGGGTATGGCTAAATCGACTCAGCTCGACATACTGATCATTTATATATGTATATATACTTTATAGGGTCTTTTAGTTTTTATTTATCAACATGTTTTTTATGATTCTAGTAGTTACGATAACCATTGACGTACTCTTTAAGAATAAATAAAAAAATTCTGAAATAATTTGTTTATACTCTCTACGATATACCGCATGATGTGTGAAAAAAGTTCTATTGTAGAATAAAAATTTCTATGAAAAATTTGAAGCAGTTGATATGTTGCATCCGGAAGTGGCTTAAGTAGTTGATACTAAGGATGCTAAGACGGGTTGCTGACAATTGCCCGTATTTTAAAGTTCATTATTTTTTTCGTTTCTATACTCTAGCGACATGTTGCTACAGAGTAAGGCGGAGGTCGTACATGGGATCAATCGGACCACTGCTACGCCAAAAAAAAAAAAAACCAAAAAAAAAAACTATGAAGTTCCTTAACTAAATACTAAAATAAAATATAGAACTGTAATTTGGCCCAGAGCATTGCAGTAGAAAAGGTCACCTGTGGGTTGATAACTTTGAAAAAGTAGACATGGCCCCGCCGTTTAATAGGTTTAATGTATGTACAGCTACAATAGTCAATTTGGATTACGACAATTATGTTATTAGTAATGTTGTTTTTTTTTTACCGAAAATATTTTTTAATGTGTCAGTTTTACATATTGAAATTCAAAGATAATCCTTTCCTGATAGTAGTATGTATTATATAATTGTGGGCTGCACATACCTTATATAAAGATATTCGAACTTGCGGGTGACTTTATACCACATATATCGGCCATATATTTCCTATAACTATGAATATTTGTGCTTAGAATGAATTAAATCGGGTGAAAACTCGACCTATATTGAAAATAACTAACAGACCTTATGTTCCGTATGTTCTGAACGTACTTCCTAAGCTTTAATCCTTGCAATTTGCAAGAGTATAAAATGTTCGGTTACACTCGAATTTTGCTTTTCCTTATTTGTTATATTTGCATATACATTATTTAATTAAATTAATTATACAAACTTAATCATGCGTTGTGATGGATTTTACTGAAATATTACATAATAATTCTAAAATATTTAAGGCTTAAAAATCAAAATGCGAAACCACAAACAAAATAAAAAATCTGTTTATTTTACTACACAAACACATGCACATATATATATAAAATTTTTAATGTGTAATGGCTTTTAAAAAATAGTATGAACAAATTCTCGTCAAGTATTTTTGTAACATCAAAATATTTACACATCTACTTAAAAAGAACGAAGATTAGCTATAGTTAAGGTAATTATTGTTTAACTTAAACAAAAACTTATGATTTTCATGAATATTTGGCTTCTGGAAGTTTTCTTTTTCCTTCTCTTAAAATAATCTGGCCTCCAGAAATCCAGACAAGATTCCAGTACATACTCATATTTTTAAGCACATATTTCGCCCCAAAGCGTTATATGACATTATAAGTTCATTTATTAAGTCTGCGTCATTTTCCGAGTTATGGTTTCCTAGAGGACGTTGTCCTCAAACAATTTCAAGGCTAGTATTTCCCGCTCATTCATTAGTCGTATTGATGAGCCTAAAAATATTCCCCTTTTCTTTAATTCGCTGAGTTTGGGAAACGTTTCTACCACATATATAAATCCACTGTCATAATACAAATTCTTTATTGGCATAGACATCGCTTAAGCGGGTTAGCCGAGTTTACGGCAGTGCGGCAGTCGTTCTCCGCTGTTTGCAAGAAATTGGAGATTCCAAGTGTAGCCAGGTCCTTCTCCATCTGATATTTCCTACGGAGTGGAGGCCTTCCTCTTCCTATGCTTCCTCCAGCGGGTACTACGGCGAATAGTGTCAAACCTGCAACATGACCCAGTCAGGATAACTGCTGTCTCTTAATTCGTCGAACTATATAAATGTCGTCGAATATCTCGTACAGCTCATTGTTCTATCGTCTGCGGTATTTGCCGTTGCCAATGCGCAGAGGACCATAAATTTCTGCAGAACCTTTCTCTCGAAAACTCGTGTCATCGTCCATGCCTCTGCACCATATAGCAGGATGAGGATGATGGGCGACTTTGTTCAGCGAGAGTACTATACTCCTCGATTGCCTACTCAGTCCCAAGTAGCACCTGTTGACAAGAGTTATTCTTCGTTGGACTTCGAGGCTGACATTGTTGTTGCTTGCTAGTTGAAACATAGACGAAATTATCTATGACCTCGAAGTTATATCTGTGGCTTTAATCCAGGAGCTTAGTCACGAGTACGAAAATTGTTTGTTTGATGAAAGGAGATATTTCGTCTTGGGCTCGTTAAYTACTAGACCCATTTGTGCATGTCATCAGGGTCACTTAATCATCATTTTTAATATTTTTATAGCCCACATTATATTCTGTCCCTACTCTACGATTCGCAAATGAAACAACAAAACTTGTCAAAGTAAGCTGTAGTCCAAGCAAAAGTGCAATGACTTTTAATCGGAACAAGTCTTCTAATCGTGTTAAAGATGCTTAAGTTATTTCTAACAAATATTTCGGTGTCATTAGAATACTTCCGTTGCATGTTTACGATGTAACAATCGTACCTACATATGATGCAAGATAGTCGAATGTAATAATTATAGTGTCGTTACTTAAGAAAAAAGAGATACATATGTATATGGGGTCAGAAATGAATATGTAGCTGACACAAAAAATGGACAATATCGAAAATTAACAGAATTATCATATTTTGTTAAAGAGGATATACCAACATAAATAAAAATCAGCACTCAATTACTAGTGTTATAATTTTTATGYCTAAAATTTAGTATATTTGCATTACTAATATACCAAATCGAAAAGAGTGGTAGATAAGTCTCACTTTTTACATTGCTGTGTCACCCGACGGAGATTTTATATAACTGACATTACATTCACTCTTCACAAATGAATTATCGCACTTTTAGTAGTTTTCAACATTTCTCTCATTTTCAGTGTGTAAAAAATAAYAAATATTTGGTAATGTGTGTTAATTTACGTAAATTAAGAAAACTTTATTGTCAATGCTTATCTGTTTTGGTTGGACTTTAAAGTATTCCTTACTCCAATTAAAAAGTGGTTTTTATTACATAATGGTAGTGCAGCATCAGTTCATCCYCGCTTTTAAAGTTCACTTCGTTTGTTCTTTTTTTTCAATTGTGACATCAAAAATTCGTTTTAAGGAGAAAAAGAAAGCTTAGAAAATTAGATAAAAATGATTTCTCAAAATATCACAACGGTATATATAGTGCTTACTTTCACATATTTCAATTCTTTACGAATTTGAATAAAATGTTTATTTTCTCTTCTATTCTTGTAAGCAGATTTTGTATATAATGGTACATTGCACGTACATATGTTAATGTTTTCCGCATTGTTTTCTCGCGATTCATATGTTTTTACATAACCAATTCTTCGTTGTATTTAGAACCACACAAACCTCTCTAGAACCGAATTTGTCACCAAAAACGTCAAAACAAATTCGGATCTACAGGGTGGATGTAGAACATAATCTTGTCACTGAAAGCATTACTTTGTATTTATAGTCAATGCAACTTACTGTGGTTTTGTTCCAGATTTCCCATCACTKTTAACCTACACATGTATGTACGTATGTGGTTGGCTTGGATTCTGTAATTAGAACTAAAAAGTGAATACTTACTCGATTATTAATGAACTTGTTCATTTGTTTTGGTTATATAAATATATTGTTAAAGTTCACTCACTTCTGTAATTACTTATAATCGAAAGTAAAAAAATAGTTTCACCAGTTAGTTTCACCAATAGTTGCGCCAGTAATATGCGCTTTAGGCGGCCTTGATAGATTATACACATCACCAAACCCTTCGAGAGGCTTACTATTGCTCACATTATTACGATTCTGACCTATGGAAATTGCTATGAAATACTGAATATTATATACAAGAATTAACAAAATTAACTTCGCAACACACAAAATATTTTTGTTTCGCTTGCATTAAAGAATTAAACCAAAAATGAATCTTGGCCCTTTCTCACCAGAGACAATTTACCCACAGCCCACGCAGCAAGCATTGGTGTTCTCTAACCGACCACGATCCAGTATCGACTGAGTAATATGTGGAACTATGTAATCATGGAAGGCTTTATAGATAATGATTCGAATGTCGAAAATTCCGATTAAAATTGTTTGTCCAAGAGTTCAATGCAAATTCCTCTGTCTTTAAAACAAATCAGAAAAGGTTGCAGTGTTGAGTTTTTGCTATTGTTTTGTCATATCTATGAAATTAGATGGGTGTCTTTGCCTCGAAGACGTATGAGTGTGCCGATAAGATATTAAAATGGAGTACCACATATTTATACATGTACATACAAATGCACAAATGTGTGCATATCGTCTTAAATAAATACAAATTCGGCTAAACATTCCGAAAAAGTTGGAAATGTCATCACTCACAAAGAAATATGCCGAATTGAATACAAGTAATATGTACTGTACAATTCATTTTATTTATCTTTGATTACATTTGTGGATTAAAAGGTGTCGCCTCTTGGAAACAGTTTTTGTTTGTTTTTCACATTGCTATCATAACCAACTTAACCCTCTAATGCCAGTAGAGTTACTTTACACATACTCATGCAGCAAAACAAAATAAAAGCGCACAGAGTAAGAAATATGGTATATGTAGGTATGTGGATGTATTCAATTATTGGCACAAATTGTGATATGGTACGAGTATAAACTAACTATTGAACGCTCACACCTCGTGCGTTAGCTGGCCTACTGCCTCTGTTACCAACCTCGAATGAGTAATTAGGTCTCGTTAGAACTTCATTGTACGTGTGTGTTTATTTAAAATATTATCATCAATCAATCTCCTCCTTAAATGGCGTCGTGAGTAAGGTGTAATACACAAATTCAAATATATATAATTGTTTCAATGACAAAACCAAAAAGTTGGCGCCGATCGTATTTCCTTTTACTTATTGTAACAGAGTACAGAAGGAGCTGCTTCGAAGTTAATGCAATATATTGCATAGTTGTATTTATTCCATTTTCACCTTGTTATCAATCTGCAAAAGACTTAAAACCACAGTCGTCACAGGTRGTACTGAGTTCAAAGTTATACATTTATCTTGAATTGAATTGTTGGTTTTTTAATGACARTGTTCCTCTTTTACTTCGAAACCACAGGAGTTATCAGTCAAACTCATACCTATATTGTCATTACTTTAAAATCGTATGGTTGATTGGTTATTTAGAAATTTTTTGTTCTATATATTCATTTTATTGATCAAARGGGTAAGCTTTGACCTTTTTCCCTCGATTAAATCAAATATCTAATATTACAATATAATAACTTTAATATTTAATTCAATTAACTTGATAATGCCTTCTAATTTCAATAATAGTCTTAATATTTTACCTTCTAAGGTCTAAAGAGTGGCCGCAGCTGCTACTAAATAATATAAAATATAATGAAAACTTTGCAGACTTGTGTTGAACCCATTTGAAAAATAATTGACAAATATATATAATACTTTGTGTAATGTTGACGAAATAAAAGTAATTATAGACGGAAAAATAATTTCAGATGTTGGCAAAACTTTATATTAAACAAGTAAGGAATGCTAAGTTCGGCAGTAACAGAACGTTTAATACTTTCGCAAAGTAAAGTGATATATGAGAATTTCGTATATGCTTAAATTAAAATTACGAAGTTYTGCATTAATTATTTGCAATCATGAGCAAAAAGATACAAAGATATTCTTTCTAATTTTCATTGAGATTTCGTGCATAATGACTGAGAGAATTAAACCGGTAGTTCGGAAACATATTGGGTATATGGAGGCTAAAGAAGGCTCAAGGGCATGCTATCATCCCAAGAAAATGCTCCCGAAATTTCAAAACTAGTATTCACAGCTTGGCTGATATGTTCGATTAAAAATCAGCTAAATCTAGGGTCTAGATATTTGGTGTTTGGGTCCTTGAAAAGTTGTAGAAGTGCAAAGCTACATCCCGATATATTCAACTGGAAGGGAAGGAATCAAATGGTATACTATGGAAATAAGATTTCATCTAAAGGTGGTTGGTGCAATTCCCACCTTCCAAATTTTACACTTGCTCCTATAAAGGTCTTCCCTTTCATCATGGTTGTGAAATTTAATGCTTCTGGCACATTTATTCATTGAGTTATCGCACTTTTAGCAGTTTTCAACATACCGTTATATGGGGAGTTAAGGAAGGGAGTGTTAGGGGTGTAGCCAGGGTCACTTTTCAACTTTTCCTTATCCTAATAAGCAGTTTTTTTTTTATTGCAAGTGTTAAAATGGTYGGATATGCTTAAGCCCATCTGCACAAGATTCACAATTCAATTCAAGATACAGGAGTAAGAATACCAGACAGTATTATACTCTGTAGCAATATGTTGCGAGAGTGTAATTATAATAATAGAAGTGTCATATAAAATGTATCTTTTGAGGGTATATTTATACATGTTTAAAATAAACAATTTTTGAAATAAAATATTAAATATTTTCGGAATGACAAGCGATCTCCGGCGGCGCCAAAAAAAAGGCCCTCCACTGCTCCCATGATTGCAGCCTTCTCTGTTGATAAAACCTAAAAAAAAAWTCTCGTTAAACTAAAACATATTATCTGTTCCATGACCTTCGGGCTAATAGAAAAAACTAAAAATTTACAAAATGGCGGCGTTTTGAAAAAAAGTTAAATTTCACCTAAAATTATGGTTGTTTTTGGCCTGCCAAAATTTGATTAGATCATAAAACTGGAGGGTCATCGTATGGAGAACTATATAGAGAATATGCAAAAAAAATTAATAGCGATCGGATCATATGTCTCCGAGTAATTACTTCAGCAAATTCGAAATTGAAATCATTAACAAGATTATTAAATAAGACTATTTAACTGCTATGAAAAAACGTTACTTTAGACAAAAATCAAGGTAGAAAACAAAGAAGTTAAAAAAAAAAATATTCCAAAGTGATATTCAATATTTGCCTGATATATAACGTTTATTTCCATCTTCAATAATTGTTTTCTTTAATTTTTTTGTCAATATCGAGTAATTACCTTCGTATGGAATTGTGAATACAAAACCATGTATGTATGTCTTCTCGCCAATGTTTAAAGATATGATTGTCAACGCTAAATAATTATGCTGACTAATGTCCCGACTATGAAGGCATAAAGGGCTATTTCTTAGTATTTCTACGGTCTCTGTTACAAAGCCACCCGTTGCCAATGGTTCGGTTCCGATGAAAGCGATCTGAGCGCACATGCTTGGTTCGGCTGATGGCAACTTCTCCTTTAGAAATAAAATCGAAACAGCAAAAACTAAATGCATACATAGAGAAAGTAAATTCCAAACAAAAACTTAATATAACCGTCTATATCAAATTGTTCGACATACTTGTATGAAACAAATCATTACGACATGCAGAGCGTAGCAGCACAGTAAGAAGAAATTGTCCAATGTCAGCGGGTTTTCCAACGCCTTCGAACTAGTGTAGCATACACATACACCAACTGTATTGAAATATATGAATTTTACTATGGATTATAAATAGTCACCTCCGCCGGCGTTTAAAATGCTTTTATTGTTCCTTTTGCTTATTTGTTGTTTCAGCAGTAAAGTAGGTTAAACGTTGCCAATTTTCTGACTTTAGCACTCTTGATCCCGTTATTTAGTTTCGTTCATAAGTACAGCATTAATTCCTGTTGAGCATTAATTCTCTGAAAAATACACAGAAAGAGATGGGATGGTGAGTAATATCTACTTAAGCCAATTCATTAGGAATTTTCAGAACAGAAAGTATTACAATTCAACCGATTGTTTCCTAGTTAGTCTACATTTTATTGGCTTAACAATTTAGTTGGTGCTATTACAAAACAATTATGAAGTCAAAAAGCTAATATTGAGGTAAGATTTTCTCGTATTTTTGCAAGTATCTAACACTATTTTAAAGTATTTTTCTTTTGGGTTTAGTGGCTTCCCCAGAGAACCCAGCCAAGATTTGTTACACATTTTTACAAACACATATGCATTATACCCACTTTTTGTTCGGCAACACCTCTAATAGTTTGCGCTCTTKCTCTTTCACACACCAATCACCAGGTCTTTCGCACGCAAACACAATCAGCTCTGTTCGCCTTCGTCCTTTCAGTACATTGAAGTACACTTTTAATGGCTTCTATGCAGCGTTGCGGACACATTACAACATTATGAGGCACAGGGGTAGGTTGGTATATATGCATGTGTGAGTAACATTGCCGTGTACTTGTATACACAAACGTGATATGCAATATTTGCAGTGGTAACTTTCCTTACTCCTATTGTGAGATTTAAATATCGTAATCATCTCAAATCTATCTTACTCAATGGTAGATAAGAAGATAATAGGTAATAGATAATTGTAATGAACTTCTTCGGTGTTTTATTTTATAAGCTTTAAGAAACGGTTAAATATTTTCACTAAACTATCCGAAAAGTAGTAGATACCATTTGCTCTTTTTTCCAGTTATTAAACGTTAYATGCCAGAGAAATATTTTATCTACTGTTGCCTCAATCGTCGATGGATGATAAATTATTAACAATGACATTATATTAAATAATTATTTCCCGGCAACATACTTTCGTCTAATCTCAGTTCARTCGGATCTGAGGGCTTGGAGGAAACCTAATTAGGATAAGAGTTAAATGAAAAATGAATGTTATATAAATAAGCTGGTTTAGTTGCTTTAAAATAACATAGAGCCTTATATTATGCTTATTTTCCAATTCAAAAAAAAGCTAGGCAAAGCATTTTCATACATTGTATGAAGTGTCTGAATTATAGTTGCCAAGATTTTTATACATTAATAGTACATATTTACTTATGTATATTTTGTAGGCCATTTAACGTATAACTGCTATATTGTATGTAAATAACTGTTTCAATTCGGCGACTGATAATTAAATTCACGTGTCAAGCCATTTAACACCAATGAAGCTAATGAAAAATATTTGATCACGACTATCTTTGAATTCGTCTTTGTACATTCAAATGTACATACGTACGTACACACGTACATATGAATGAGTATGTATAAGAAAAATGAGCGTAAATGAATGGTTAAAATGTTAATGTATCTTCATTTCTATTGCACTGTAATAATTACAGTGATCTCTATTTGACAAAATAAAAAATAAATAAATATGTTGTTCAGTCTTTAATTATAAGACGTATAATATTTTTAATTTTGAACAGTTGATTATGAAAATTATGAAATTGGGACAGAACCTTTGAAACGTACCGTTTGGCCTAAATATTTGGAAAAATAAACATTTTCGATTGGATGGGATTCCATCTTAAAACAATAATGTTGTTTACAAACCAAAATTTGTTATCCAGACTCTGAATTTTATAAAAAATTATAAAGTGTTATGAAGATCTCAAAATAATTTAAAAAATTTATTAGTATGGTAAATTTAATATTTATTACAGTTCTTCCAAAATATTAGCCTGATTCACAAATTATTCTTGTGTCAGAACCTTTAACACCGACCGATTAACAGACAATTATAAATGTACATATACAGAAACGAAAAGATATTCATGTATTTGGTAGACACATACTCATCTATATATGTGCATATGTATTTGTTCGTATTCTCGAAATACTTTAGGAGTATTTACTTGGTGCGCGGTTCGCACAACATAAGCACCTATTCATTCTTTTGTTAAAAAGTCGGAACAACGGAGCGATCGCGAAATTACAATTTCCTCAGTATCTTATTGTGGCAAGTTCACTCCGGTAGTTAAAGCCGGTTTGTTGTTTACAAACATCGAAGCTGCGCATTCCATTAATAAAGATCATTTACCCCAGAGTCGGCAAAATAAAATGCATGTATGTATGTACATATGTAGGTATATGGGTTAGAAACATGACTACGGACAAATATATTTCTTCATATATGCACACATAAAATACATATGTATGTATGTGCATAGTGATTCAGCATTATACCGTTGAGAAGTCAACAGATTTCCCAAGAGCTTCGCTACTGAGTTTCATTTAATTTGTATAAAATGTTTTATATAGGGTGGCTTTCTGAGCGCAGTCATAGTCGTATTATCTAAAATAACGACAGATATTCTCGGCTATCGATAGGGTCACTTTCATTTTAGTTTTAGTGCCAAGTTTTATTATACCTGATAAGTGGATAAAACAATATTGTATTATTTGTTTAATATCATTTCATATTTTCATGTACATCTATGTACAATGGGTGTAGGGAAGGGTAGGGAATATTATTATAAGACAAAAGGAAGTAGCTAAGGAGTAACTAAGAATTCGGAATCACGGCCGAACTAAAATCGGTCTTGAGTATAGAAATGACAAAAATTAATCATTGAATCAACGACACTTCCGTAAGTAAGTAAAAATAATACAATAAAACTGAAACGCTTAGTTCAAAATTAAGGGTATACATGCTAGATGCGTTTACTTTTGCCGAGTTTTTCCTCCAATTTATGTTGTTTTATAAAAAGTATTTTGGGAAGATTTGTAAGTTGTCTGTTAAAGCTTGAGCCCTAATGTAAATTTAAAAGTTGTAAATGTAAAAAAATAATTATTTTGATGCGAAATTCCGAAAGTTGGGAAAAATAATACGCATTGTAAACCATCGATACATGGAAAAYATTTTAGTTTGCCCACCTTAATGATACAAACACAATTGGCTTGGGTCCCTARTACATATTTCCGTCAAAGCATAGATGTTGCGAAGGTAATACTGAAAACAATGCAGAGAACAGGTAATCTTTGCAACATAGACCGCTCTCGCAAACCGAAAATCGCATGAAGGTTATTGCCGCATGATAAGTTTGTATGCCGGTTAGTTATTGTTGTTAAACATTGCGCGAGTGGCAAGGTTATAAAGCAGATATATTCGTGGAACGTGAAAAACAGAATGCACATGCGGATACGAACGTTGCCAGGCATTGTACCCGCGTGTGCGCTCAAATGCGACCGCCAACAATAAATGAACAGTTGACTTTTGCCTCCGACCGAGCATAGTTTTGTTTTTATTCCTCCATATTTTAGGCAGTTCCTCTTTGAACTACGTTTTTAGTTTTCGAAAATATGTTGATTGCCCGACTTTGTGTCCCTACGATAATCAACTGAATAACAAGATGTGGAAAAATTCGAAAAAGGGACGAATTGACAAAAATTTCCGTTGAAATATACATACATAGTATATCTTTGCCATGAACTTAATATTATAATGGGAGAAATAAAATTCTTTTTATATTTAAAATGATTGGGACATTATATCTATTATAAAATAACAATTACTTCAAAAAAATTTTAATTATATTAATAATGTTGGAATTAAAATCAATAATAACATACAAAAATATGTTTAATATAAATGTATCAAATGTCCTCTTAATCGGACACCCACCGTCGCAGTTTTTTATTTGGCAGCTGCCCATATRAGGGGTTTGGTAAAAGCGAGTATATTCCTAGACTAAGAAGCAGCAAATCAGAACTATATTTCTATTGAACTAATCATTAACTATTAGCTCCCGTTGAGATACCGCGAACCAGTGCAAGTCAATTTGTTTGCTATGATCATTTCACGTATTGTTCTTAAAAACAACTGTCCAAAAACCAAACAATTAATTCGAATTTAAAAAAGAAGAGTTAAGAATTTAAAAATTTTAAACGATTTCCTTGACAAATTTTATGAAATTTTGTCCGTTTATCAGAGATAATTTGAACGAAATATCGCCAAATGAGTTTTCACGTCCGGCCATTGGAACGTACTCGTGTCAAGTTATAGGAATTGCTTGTTTATTAAAATAATAGTAAAAACGTCGGTTTCATGAAATTTGTCCAGTTACGGGAAAAGCCCGGCTATGAGGACTGCCCGTAAGGTGATATTCTTATAATATAAGTATGTTTTATTGTTAGAATTGTTAACTTATTAAATATTCGTGGTTTCAATAAATATTTAAATTTCGACTGTGTTTATTAGTTTTATATATAATTTCAGTTGAAATATGTCTTTTACCTTGTAATACGAGTGTTTTAAATTTACTCCTTTAAATTGAACTCATAATATATGCGCCTGACTTGTGATAGCAACAACACAACAAAGWATACAAATTAAGTAATATGGAATTCTTTGGAATGAATCAGCTAAAACAAACTATACGTGTCGTAAGCAAACAGCTGCCAAAAACACCAATTGGTTAGTGTGAGATCAAACCTGACTCTAACATAAAAAATGTTGTATCAATATAGGAAATAAATATTTAATGATTCGGCTTGCGTTCGCAAATTAAATGAACCCGTCTGGGTCAGTTTCGATCTTGAGTGTGTATTCGACAATTCCAAAATTTAGGTTAATATACTCCATCACTAGTAAACTTTTTATATGCATACGTTTGTTTTCATCTAAAGCAAGTAATAAAATAATTTGAGCAAAGATTTTTGGAATATACAACAACAAAGGCTTAACGAAAGTGAATCGAGAGATAGAAGCAGTAAAACAATTAAATGCAGACATGATTTAAATTTTAACCTACATTGTATGAAATTATTTCATTTTGCCCTTAATGTGAATGTGAAGCTACATTTGACTTGAACAAATAAAAAAACTCAATTTTAATTACCGCACCCTAATTTTTAATAACAGATGACATTTAACACTAATTAATTATAAATAAAATAAGCTCCCTTTATGCAAGGGAGGATATTTTTACTATATTAATTTATTTGAAACAAAWTAAGCTGCTGCTGGTAAGAAAATAAAAATTGATATTTAACTGTTAGAAAACTGCCTTACAATATAAAAATGGAACTCAATCATAAAAAATTTATTTATAATTTATAACAAATTCGATAAGGTATTTAAAGGTATTTAAAATAACAAATATTTCAGTTTCAACTGATTTAGTCCTACTGGGGAGAAAAATATTTAGTTAGGCAGAAAAATAAGAGTGCTATAGCGTATATGGTACGACGGGATGCAATCATTGGACCACTTTAATATTTATTAAATGATTGATTTAGTTAGTTAGAATGTATTAACTGTATCCAAAGTTTAAGTTTAAATTTTGGCAAATCAAATTATGTATTTCGAAACATATTCACAGTTTTAGAATGGCGTCAAATAAGTATAAAAATATTTCAATTATTAACTATCGTTTAGTTAAATACACCGAACGTTTTACACACATACAATATAATACAGATACATTTTCTTGCATGACCTTCCTTAAAATTGGAAGCCACATACACAATTACACGAATTCGGCCGCCATGTTGCACACAAGCACCCGTACTGTAGTAGTGAGTGCTTATTTTCACGCACACACATATATAAGGTCCAAGAGCTCCTTTTATGCACACATGAACAACTCTAGACAGCCTGCCAGTTAGGCAGGTAAGCAAACCGTGTGGAAAAAATACCCTGTTCGTTGCCTCCGAATGACGGTGGTAGGGTTGTAAAACCTTATTAGCTAACGTTTGCTCGCTTGTCGTTGGATAGGGGAGAGCGAGAGATCTTATGGCTCAGCTATGTTTAAACGCGGTGAAATGGATTCCAGCTATGTCTGGGTAAAGCGAGTGTTTTTTAAGTTCCACATGGGTTACGTTCACTGTTATCCGTTATTTGTTATCGGTAGCTTTATCATTATTACTTTCTTCTTTTTTGGCTCCTCTGTTAAGATTTTAGTATACCTAAATGATGAATTAATGTTTGAGAGTCAGACAATTGTCATCATTGGCGCTTATGGATGTGACTAAATTMATTTAAAGGTAGATTTCAATTCAGTTTCCTTTTGTTCAGGTATTTATAAAGCGTTAGAAGTAATAATAATGTAGTTGTTAGTTAGTTAGTTAGTTAATTGTTTTTTGTCTCTTTATTGAGGTGTTAAAAGCAATGCAACTTTTAACAGCGACAGCAATTCGACGGTAAAAGGCATTTGCAARTATCCACCTAGGTGGTGGACTCTCTCCTGCTGTTTTGTCCCTCTTCGCTCTGGGCTCATAGAACAAAAGTGGATGAAAAGCTTTTACTWACAACGCAGGGGTGAGATAGAACTGTTGTCGCTAGACTGTTATAGCGGCAAATTGGTGTGTTTCTCACACGCGACACATATTTTTAGAATTATAGTTTTTTAAATAAGAACCAACATGAATTCCATTTGCATTTCTATGTAGTATTATATTCTAGTAATTCTTTGAAATTTCTTCAAATAATTTGCCAATTAGTCCTTGTATGTCTGTATATGTAGCTTGTAAGTATGTAGGCGAAGTGCCTATTGGAAACAAATGCAAGCAAACCATGGTATGGGGCGCGTCTGCGCAATAATCGCAGGCGTTTTTTATTGTCAGCGATTTTCGACACAATTTTTAAGTTTTTTCAGRTTTTATTTCTAATTTTCTATGTATGTGTATATACATATCATTAATACTATTCCCAAGACTGTACTTACCAAATTTTGGTATCCGTTTTATTCCGTATAAATATATTTTGTACTGCTTAAACGATTTTTTCTATTTGCAGGAAATTTTTTTAAGTACTTATTTCCAATGTTTATAAAAATTGGAATTATTTTTTAATACGATAAAATTTTTAATTACACTCGTCACAAGCTAGTAGAAAACCACACTTTACTGAACAAAGAGTTATTAGTGAGGTATCAGTATCCAACCCTGGATGAAGTGTTTCTGTAATATACACAATAGTTTCCGACGGCATTGCGCAGAATGACGCAGTGTCACTAATACTTGCCCACAGAGACCCTTTAACTTCGGCGTTTAATTAACAACTGAAGTATTATATCAAGCTGCTGTTCACCACATGTCTGACCTCGTCGCGCTCAGCCAATGGTGTGGAATCTGCTAGGTAGAGAGCGGCAACGATGAGCATAACAAATGTTACACACAACACAACTAACGTTACAAACGGTGGTAAATATTCGTTCGAATCAAATTTTTAGTCTGAATACGAATACAAAAAAAAAAAAAAAAATGAACACCAAATAGTTAACAGCAAATCAGGGCTCTAGCAGTGGTGGATAAATATTCACAGACTGTAGTCTATCCAGCTAAACTTTAGCTACATTTATCTATAGATGATTTTGCCACTATATGCACACACTTAGCACAAGATAAGAAGAGAGCAAACAAAAAATTTTGGTTTCAATGCAATAAATTAGTAAGCGATTGTCTAACTTAAAAGCGGTGGTATGTTAAGAGAAGCTGAAATATTTCTAAAAGTTATTACATTAATCAATTAACACCACCTGAGCGGGAAATTCGACATATGTATGTACATATCTCCCCTCTAACTGATAGTAATTATGTTTACTGAAGAAATCAAGGCGTCTTTTTGGCTCTATTTTACAATGCCTTCCTATTCTGTACGACTAGTGAGATCTCCGACCGTCGACTCGAATGTTGGAGATAAGTTTGTGGTACGCAACGTCATAAATGAAGCAAATTGTCAAACTTTCATAATAATGGTAAAGAATGCCTTGCCCTCATTTCCTTCATAAGGTAGCGAACGTATTTTTTGCAAACGCACTTCAAAAWACACCGCGGCGAAACGAGTATCGAGTTTTTTATTTCTACATATGCATCATTGCCGCCAGTTACTAGTTAGCGGAAGCAGGAGTAAAAATGATTGCTCTAACAATTTTTCATGCTACGTATTTTTTCTTCCAAAACTTTATGTTCATATTATAATTTAATTCAGTATTAAAAAACTAAAAGTTTTTATGAAAATTTCTACCGACTAAAGGAKATACGAGATGAGTTTAAAAGATATCGGGAATATTCGGCTCTTGAGAAAAATAGTTAATTATATGTATGTCTACATTAATGTTGTCGTCTGCAAGTCACAGTCCCCATTGTTATAGATATTATTCACTTATGCCAGAGCTTTCTCCAATTCTCAAAACGATTCTCAAACTCTTTGCGATAACTTTAGTTCTTTCAACGATTTTCATTTACGTTTTAAAGTTTTAGAAAAAAGCAAATATGGAGGCTTTGGCAYTATTATTTTTGGCCAAGAGTTTATAGACAAATTATGTGACAAATTTTTTTAACAACTGAAAAGCGATACGCTCATAAAGTAAAGTCTAACCTTATCGGCTGCCACAGAAAAAATGAGTAATGAATACAGTTGAAAATGGTATGGGTATGGAGGACATATCTGTACATAATAAAAAAATGCAACTTTTTGAACTTCAAAGGCTCGTGAAATGCATAATTCTAGGATTAAAGCAAAGGTCGTATTAATAAAAATAACGAGTATTGAATTGTATCAAGCTGTTAAAGAAACCCTATCAGCACAATTCTATCTATTCAGTCTTGTACAACAAATGCGAAATAAGWACTTTTTAAAATGAATTCCAAAATGTTGACAAAATTAAGACGTTATTCTCTCTATGTTAGGTATCCATTTAGGTATATGACATGGAAGTATGTATAATTGTTTTGAGAATTGGCGAAAACGCTGGCATAAGTTATTAATATCGGATGGGGACTGTGATTTGAAGACGACAACATTAATGTCGACATATAATTAACTATTTTTCTCAAGAGACGAATATTCCTGATAGTTATTTATTCGGGTTTTTATTAAAAAATTATATCGATATTACTCTACTTAAATAAAAATTCCTTATCATTTTTTTAAGTCAAAATACGGTAAGCCTTAATTATAGTTAATTTTTGTTGTAATAGGTTCATCCATCATACATGCTTTTAGATATAAAGTATGTATGTTTACTCGTATGTTATGTATGCATCTCTGTTATGTTCATTCCTATACGTATACATGTCTGTTACTTTTAAAAGAAAAGTATTGTTTAACATTTTACAAAACCCTGTAATGTTAAGCTGTACTCTGAGCATATTAATCAAAACTAAAAATTACCACAGTTGTCAGTGTTAGGAAGGAAAAAATACTCTTAGTTTAAAGTCATCAATGTTTAATAAATGTTAGGARAAAGCACTAGAACACTGACTGCAGAAACAACATCACTGGGTAGTAATTATTAACATGGACCTTGGTGTGGCTTATTTCACTTTTTGCTTGTGTTTTGTTCTTATGGAAACCAGCAAAAACTTAAAAATCTTCGTAATACGTGCACCATGCATCCCCCAACTTTCTTTCTTCAATGGATTCATTAATCGATTTGAACTACATTTGTTCCTTGGCACCTAAAGAAGGTCTTTCAAATGGCATGGCATGACCCACCCCAGATTGGTTTAAGGGATTGATTTTCGAGAATTCGAATTATTGGATAATACACACTATAATACACATTCTATCTAATTTTGAAATCGAAATTCAAATTATTATTTCAAGACGGTGTTCACTCTCAAAGGAAGAGTTTTGSGGATTCCTAGTTCTAATTTAAAAATAAAATTTTTAACAWCATTTTATATCGCGCTATGGAAGCTTCAATTTATATTTTGAAATCTTCATCCCTTTTTCTACGAAAAACTGTCGAAAAAAAGGTATAATTCGATAATTTTTGTGCAAACAGCTGCCATTTTAACAAATTGCAATAAAAGAACAAAAGAAGCTTTCATACCCACTTTCTTACATATTATTAATCTTTTTGAAATTTTTGTTATCGACAAAAATTGCGGCCGGAATCGTGGACATAGTACAAGAACTTTTTTTTTTTACGTGTTATTTCAACAATTTATTTAACTATAATACGCCCAATAAATAAACATTTGCCATGCATGTTTTTATTTAATAAAAAAACGGATCGATTAGTTAATTTCAACATTAAAAAAATCGGGAAAATCACTGATTTTTAGGAGCGTCATCCTGAGATGATCCCTTAATGTATGTGTACCATACTATATATCATCGAAATCAATATATTATTTCAACACAATTTTCTCAGAACAAACCTTTTTAGCAACCTTTGATAGTGTGAAAATGGGTGAAATCGCATAATAGCCATTTTTKCTCGCCATGTTGTGTTGAAAAATACCTAAAGAACGATTACTTACTAATGAAATATTTCRTATGCAATGAATTTTACAAATAAGATAGTATGCAAGAGTTTTATGGGCGCTAATATAAACATTTAATATTAGGCGTGGCACCGCCCACATTTATRTGGAATCAAATATCTCAGGAWATTCTCGAAAAATTTCAAMTCAATTCGTTGCATAACATTATGTTGATATTGCTATCTTAGAGCGTTAAAATGGGCGAAATCGRAATACAACCACGCCTAGCTTCAATATAATAAAATTTGAAACTCGATCTATTTCCTTCATAACACTTATTACAAATTCAACACCAATGATGTTATAATGATAAAACTTTGTATAAATAGTACTCTTAAGATATGACATCTAACGTCTCAAAATGGTTGAAATCGAACTGTAACTTACCAAGCCCAACATTTGTAAGATTTTCGAACTTCCGTTTGGCCTTATCTCCAACATATAAACTATATTGGGTAGCCGAGAAAGTCTTTTTACATTTCTAATCAAACTTTAACTTATTTTTTATATTTATAATGAACTTTAACTAAACTTTGGTCAACCGCCTTTAGGCATTTTGCCGCTAGAGACATTATTCCATCAGTGTAAAACTTTTCTGGTTTCTCGGCGAAAAACTGCGACAAGTAATTTTCATAAGCTTCCTGACGTTTCTCCATTAAGGAAGTTCTGAATTGACCGAAACAAATGATAGTCCGATGGTGCAAGATCTGAGCTATATGGTGGATGCATCAAAACTGCCCAGCAAAGCTCTCCCAGTTTTTGTCGAGTCATCAAAGATTTGTGTGGTGTAGCGTTGTCCTGATGGAAGACGAAGCCCTTTCTGTTGATCAGTTCTGACCGTTTTTTTCGATTGCTTGCTACAGTCGCACTAGTTGTTGACAGGAAAATGTARAAACAATCGTTCGACCAGACTGGAGTAGCTCATAGCGGTGATTCCTTTCCAATCCCACCAAACACTCAGTATAACCTTTTCAGACGTCAACCTTGGTTTTTGCGACCACCGTTTTTAAATGGTTTAAAGCCGATCAACTTTTTCAACGATAGATYAACCAGAGCGAGGTGCATCTTTCTCATTGAAATTTCCAGAACGGACGAACGATTTCCGAACGATACGCCATCGTCTCCGTAAACTTCATCTTCTGTTTTGAGCAGTATTTTTTTTTTTCAACTTCCCGAAATTATTTATTTTTTGTTTAAATGAAGAAAATGGTTTGACACAATGTGATTGGTACCATTGGAGATATAAGRCTTCAACAACATCTATTGACAAAGTACAAAAAGACTTTCTCGACCCAATATTAGGAAAATTAAGTAAACTTATAACACTGGGCTTACATTAGTTGAATGCCAAACATACATTTTATACTTTGGCAACATGTTGCTACAGAGTATAATAGTTTTGCTAACGGCTGCTTGTATTACCTAAAAATTATCGAGTTAGCTATAAGGTTATATACATATATGTAAATGATCAGGATGACGAGATGAGTTGAAATCCGGTCTGTCCGGCAAAAATTGAAAAATTGATGAAATTGAAATAAAGTTGGAATTACAGTTGGGTGATCGCACCATTGCCACAAACATAAAACATCATTAATAGAAAACCAATAAAGTGTCATAACTAAGGTCTACAATGATGATTCGCATTCGTATCTGTAGTTTAAAAACATGTAAAATGTGGGAATRTCGCCCTCACTAATTGATTCAATGTATATATCTTCTAAAGGGTTTAAGCTATACCAACAGGGTAGCCGAGATGATATAAATAGCCTTTATGGGAGCTACCGTTACAATTGGACGATGAGTGTGGCACCACCCATCATTTAGGTGAAAATGCATTGTTTAATATAAAGTTTCGTCAGAACTTTAAGGAAATTGCCGGACTTTGTTTCTTGCAAGTTGTAAGACTATAAAATGTTCGGTTACACTCGGACTTAGTCCCACTTTACTTGTTTCTTGTAATGTTTTGTTAACTCCTGAAAGTATTTCCGTGACTTTATGACAAATTTTATTTAAAACTATGTTTGTGAAGTTAAATGATGAACATAAATTATAGTTGTTTGCAGATAATTATATCCAACTTAAAGCCAAAAATCAACATACCGTATATTATGGAAATATGACACTCGAAAAGATAAATAATAATACATACATTWTCCGTAAAAGATGGAAACCACTCAGTGTTACTTGTATTCATGGAAGAATTCTAAAATATAKTGCATACTGTTAAAATGAAGTGCATGTATGTAAGATTTAATTTTYACATTATTATATTTTAAAGTTCATTCTTAGTTTTGGAATGAATTAAGCAGAAACTAAATAATTTCGTCAAACAGTGTAGTCCTGTATGTCAGCGCCACCTATTCGTCAATTTCAATAACCTTCTGGCAACACCAGATAAATTAAGAAAAAATTTTACTACTTTTTCCTTTCCTTCGACATTGGACTGTATTGAAATTCTATTTCATTTTAATATATGCACCAATAGTATTTTTGTACTCTTGCAGCATGTTACTGCAGAGTATAATAGTTTACTTCACCTAACGGTTGTTTGTATCACTTAAAAGTAATCGAGATGTTATACTACATATGTACAAGTATGTATATAAATTATCCAAATACACGTCTCGTCATTTCAATCCACATGTTTGTCTGTCAGTCCGTTCCTGCGCAAGCGGTAACTTGAAAAATTTGAGATATTTTAATGAAACTTAGTAATTTCACGCTGGTGCTGATCGGAGAATAAGRGGCACCTTGCCCCCACTTAAAGGAATTTCGGCATTGATACTTGCAAGTTGCAAGAGTATAAAATGTTCGGTYACACCCGAACTTAGCCCCTCATTACTTCTCATAGTTTAATTATTTTTAAAAAATTTTAATTTTTTTTTGAAAAATCTTATATACATATGTACATATGTACGTATATTGCACAACATATATTTTTACATCTCAAAAATCTTAACAGTAAAGAAACCTTTATTACCAAGTAACAAGTAAGCGTTCAGTGGCGCAAGGTAACGGCAACGGCAACTTTATGTCAAATTCTCACTGAAGTTTTAAATTAGTACAAAATAAATTACATACACACCGAATTAATGCAGTAATAATACTCAATTCCGTTAGTAGAAGTATATAGTAYTATAGTATACCAGATAGTCTAAATTAAATTACAATTTCTTAGTTTTCGGCAGCCAAATTTACTTCAAAATCAAATTTTCCAACGCCCAGCGTTGCCCCCGCCCTTTTTTGAGTATGCGCCATACATACTCTATGGACATGAGGAATTTTTGACAGTAATTTGTTGCTGCCGCTTTTAWTTAGGGACGGCAGTAAGAAAGGGCAGGGTTGTAACCCATCATTTTGTACATACGCATACATTCCCATAGATAACAGCCGAGAGCGCTTTGTCGATGTATTTATATTACTTGGGATGCCTTTAATATTTCAGGACTAGAGAACAAAAATAAATATTAATAATCGAAAATCGCTTTATTGTTTTTCAAAATATTCTCCAYTAAGATCTATACACATTGGCATGCATTTGAACCAATGGAAATGTTTTAGATATCTCMAAAAAACTAGTTTTGATCGCATATACCGCCCTTTCAGGTGTTGAAAAACGTTGACCCCTTAGTTTATCGTTTACATACGAGAATAAAAAGAAGTCATTCGGACTATACGGTGGATGACTCATCAAATCAAGGTTTTCACTAGTCAAAAATGCATTTATTTCAGTCGATGTGTGAGACCTCGCATTGTCGTGGTGAAGAGTGRTCGRCGTTCGGTGGCTGKTTTTCCCGATTTTTTGAAAGACATCATTGTGAACCACTCATAAATTACTGCGCAGTTCTACTGCTGTTTAATTTAGTAYTCATTGGTATAAATCTAAGGTTCATAATTTGCAACGTTGTCGTAAAGATGTTTCGAAGCACAGTTATTGTATTTTTTAACATTTCCCTCGACCAATCGACRTGAGCCTTTTTTGAGCGATCAATAAATTGTGTGGGATCTCACGTGAAACCTAATCTCTACAGTGAAATGTTTATGTAATGTGTTAAAGATATGCTGGTCCCATTAATGGCTATAGTTGTCTAATTCTCACGATAGATCATGTGACGATCTTGCAATATCAGTTTGCGCACAGCATMAATATTTCCCGAAACAAGAACTGATTTTAGACGATTTCCATGAAACTCGTCTTGGAATGATCAATATCCTCGATTAGGTACACCATATCATCGATAAACACTGGTTTGAAMTAAGTTCATCGAAAACTATTCTCACGAAAATGTTCGTGATTCAATTTCGAAATATAAAATGCAATCTACGTAAATCAATCTATAATATATGTAAATCACTGAATTTATCATATTGTATTATTAACGAAAAAATGTATGCAATGATTTAGACAATTTYTTGTCATTTCGATAATCATTATTGTTATATTCTTGCTTAAATTAATTGAGATATCTAACAAATTGGCGAAATTTAAAATATTGGGCATATGAGGCAAAAGTAACTGGAGGTGCAGTTATTAGTATTTGGGTTAAGATCAGTTTTAATCATATTCAGATATATATTGAATTTTATATATATAAATGATTAGGATAACGATACAAGTTGAAATCATGTTCCCCGGGGTCATAAAAGAATTGATGCTATCACTACTACCACCCTAGTCTTCATATATATAGGAATTTCAAACATCCAGTTGGTCATATGGACCGATCAATGCGTTAAATATCAGTAACTTTAAGTGAACGTATAATAAGGGATATACATTATACATATTCCTTATTATAATAAGGAAAATTATTATTTACATGTGGTATATGGGAGCTGTGGTAATTTGTGGACCGCTTTTATGCATTTTCTGCATTAAAATATAGCACTATATATATTTATAAAATCCAGCAGAAAATATCACAAACCTATAGAGTATATACAGTACCCCGCCAACCCATTRGAAACATTGACTATCATTCATATAGTTTTGCGWTCAGAGTCAAATAAACCAAAAGTTATTAGGATATGTGAATAAAATTTTTTTCTATAATATTAATTGGAAATATCATATTTTCATAAAATTAAGAAAAACTTAAATTTTTTTAATACTTGGTTGACAAATCTTTGTTTTTRTTAACAGCCTTCACTATTTGAGGCATACTATTYAAAAAAATATCATTATTATTTTTRAATATGGATCATTTAGGCACACATCCTYTATATTATCTTTGAGTGGGGCTATTGTGGGATTTTTTCGGGAATATACCTTTGAACGTTCAACAGTTTTCGGTGGGGCTTAGGTCGGTTGAATTGCCCGCCTTAGGTAATATATTGATATCCAAGTTGTGAAGAATATCAGGCGTTCGTCTGCAGGTGTGGCAAGGCACCTTAGCAGGCGTATAAGTGTACTGGGCTGCTGAAGTGTTTTTCTTTTTCTTAATTGGCGTAGACACCGCTTACGCGATTATAGCCGAGTTAACAACAGCGCGCCAGTCGTTTCTTCTTTTCGCTATGTGGCGCCAATTGGATATTGGTCCTTAGATCAGAGTGGAGATCTTCCTCTTCCTCTGCTTCCCCCAGCAGGTAAAGCGTCGAATACTTTCAGAGCTGGAGTGTTTTCGTCAATTCGGACAACATGACCTAGCCAGCAACGTCAACTCATCAGTTGTTGTCATCGTCCAGCCTCTGCACCTAATAGCAGGACGAGAAGTATGAGTGACTTATAGAGTTTGGTTTTTGTTCGCCGAGAGAGGACTTTGCTTCTCAATTGCCTAGTCAGTCCGAAGTAGCACCTGTTGGCAAGAGTTATGCTGCGTTGGATTTCCAGGCTGACATTGTTGGTGGTTTTTACGCTGGTTCCAAGATAGACGAAATTATCTACGACTACTTCCGTATTAGTTTTGCGGGGATACCAAATTCAGACATCGCGGCTTAAAGGCAGCTCCTTTTCATGCTGTCGAAAACAGCTTTGAAATCGACGAAGAGGTGGTGTGTCGATTCTCCTTTCACGGGTCTTTTCCAATAATTGGCGCATGGTAAATATCTGGGCGGTTGTTGATTTTCCAGGTCTATAGCCACACTGATAAGGTCCAATCAGTTTGTTGACGGTGGGCTTTAAACTTTCACACAATACGCTCGATAAAACCTTATATGCAATATTGAAGAGACTAATCCCACGGTAGTTGGCGCAGATTGTGGGGTCACCTTTTTTAAGAATTGGGCATAGCACTCTTAAATTCCAATCGTTGGGCATGCTTTCGTCCGACCATATTTTACAAAGAGGCTGATGCATGCTCTTTGTCAGTTCTTTGCCGCCGTGTTTGAATAGCTCAGTTGTTGTTCTTCAGGCGGG
Source organism: Bactrocera latifrons (assembly GCF_001853355.1). NCBI lineage: Eukaryota > Metazoa > Arthropoda > Insecta > Diptera > Tephritidae > Bactrocera > Bactrocera latifrons. Next base: position 426,405 of record NW_017535575.1, on the reverse strand, counting down.
TAATTGCTATTCGAACTTCTTCATGGTCGGGCAGTGGAACTTCTGCTCCATCGTCATCGATTGAGGAATCGGGTTCGCCTTCTCCTGGCGTTGTGCGTTCACTGCCATTCAGCAGGCTGGAGAAGTGTTSCCTCCATAATTTAAGTATGCTCTGGGCATCRGTGACTAGATCACCTTTGGGGGTTCTRCAAGAGTATGCTCCGGTCTTGAAACCTTCTGTAAGCCGCCGCATTTTTTCGTAGAATTTTCGAGTATTACCYCTGTCGGCCAGCTTATCAAGCTCTTCATACTCACGAATTTCGGCCTCTTTCTTTTTCTGTCTGAAAATACTTCTCGCTTCCCTCTTTAACTCTCGGTATCTATCCCATCACTCACGTTTAGTCGATCATAACGTTACGAGGTAGGCAGCCTGTTTTCCATCCGCTGCGACACGGCACTCCTCGTCGTACCAGCTGTTCTTTTGCACTTTCCGAAAGCCAATGGTTTCGGTTGCAGCTGTACGTAAGGAGTTTGAAATGCCGTCCCAAAGTTCCCTTATACCGAGTTGTTGACGAGTGCTCTCAGAGAGCAGGAGTGCAAGCCGAGTAGAAAATCGCCCGGCTGTCTGTTGTGACTGCAGCTTCTCGATGTCGAACTTTCTTTGTGTTTGATGGCTTGCTTTTTTTGCTGCACAGATGCGGGTGTGAATCTTGGCTGCAACAAGATAGTGGTCCGAGTGGATGTTAGGACCTCGGAGCGCACGCACATCTAAAMCACTGGAGACGTGTCTTCCGTCTATCACAACATGATCGATCTGGTTGGTGGTTTTTCGATCCGGAGACAGCCAGGTAGCTTGATGAATCTCTTATGCTGGAATCTAGTACTACAGATAACCGTATTTCGGCACCCGGCGAAGTCGATCAGCTTCAATCCATTTGGGGATGTTTCATCGTGGAGGCTGAATCTACCGACCGTAGTGGCAAAGATGCCTTCTTTCTTTCAAATACGATACGAAAGATGCCTTCTTTGCCCACCCTGATGTTAAAGTCGTCAAATACGATTTGGACATCGTGGCGGGGGCAGCTCTCATAAGTGCGCTCCAAGCACTCATAAAAAGCATATTTGGTCACATCGTCCTTCTTCTCTCATAAGTGCGCTCCAAGCACTCATAAAAAGCATMTTTGGTCACATCGTCCTTCTCTTCCGTCGAGGTGTGGGCGCAAATCAGCGATATGTTGAAGAACTTCGCTTTGATGCGGATTGTGGCTAGACGTTCATTCACCGAATGATTCACCGGAGCGACGGAGTCTCTCTCCCACCACGAATCCCACACCAAGCTTGTGGTCCTTTTTATGGCCACTGTAGTAAATGCCACAAGGACCTACTCGGATGTTCTTAGGGTTCCCAGAGGATATTCATAGACCGGAAGTCGTGAGCTGCTTGAGCCATATGTAAAAGAATCGTTTCTTTCTCCCAAGTGAATGGCGATCAGAGAACTTTCCTCACTTGCGTGAACTTCTACACATGACTGAGAAGGTTCAGTGTTACCAAATATGGTACAAAACCATCTTAAAGTACATTGGTGTACTGCTCACTAGTCATCGCTCCCTCAACAAAGTAAATTTGTCCAGRACCTTCCACCAATATGCAGCTCTAAATCATTACGTTGGGGGGATATTTTACCGTTTTTTAWCGTTCACACGGTCTACGACGCACAAATTGAATGGTTTCTGTCACTGCTTCTAGCCGGCCTTCGTCGCAAAAGTTAATCTTTGTTAAGGAGAAGGYCATGTTAAATAGCAGCATAACTTTGAWTGGAGGAMTTTCATAACTTYTTATGTTTACCTTGTTTCAATCCACCTATGTGTAGTTCGATGAAGTTTGACCCTTGTCAYTCGTTGATTTTTCATTCGCTTGGTCAATTTTGATTTCTTTGCTGTACGGCGGTTTTTAGGGTCTTTTCTGAAAAGATGCGTTCAACTTTTCTTTGCGATATTTTTTCATGGACATCATTTAGCTTCTTTTAAATTTCTGCTCTTTTGCTGCGCAGTTACAAAGTGAACCTCATTACTTTACGTCGAACGTGCTTAGATATTTTACTATTTTGGGCAGAATTTTGCCACATACTTGGGCGACCAACGTGCAATATTTGAATGCGTGCACAATTTTCGGTACTCCAGGAGCAGTAACTGCACTCATTCCATTTTTTTTTTTTTTTGTTATTTTTCCGTAGGATGTCCTTTTATCTTTTAAAAGTGCAGCAATAGCACTTTGGGTTTTATTTGATATTCAGAAAACTTAAAAAAAAGAATTACTTAATACATAAAACTCTCTCTCTCTCTGAAATAAAAGTCAAATATGTACTTATAAAAAAAATTCGGTTCCTTCCACTACGTCACTCAATTTATATGTGATGAGTCAGAAATCACAAATGCTAACTCCAAGTGAAGTAAATATTTCAATATAATTTAACATTTTTTTTTATTTGACACGTGGTAACATRTAGTGCATAGTCTACTTAATGCTTAGGCAGTGGAAAAAATTCAAATTTTTCATCTAGCAAACTGTCCAAGAATGTTATTCGTAAATTTTTACATATATTTACCCTGTTTCTAATGGGTTGGCGGRGTACTGTACTTATATATAAATGATCACCATGACGAGCTGAGTCGATTTAGYTAAATCCGTTTTTGAGATATCGGTCTGATATCCTAACACACATCCTTACAGAAAAAAACCTTCRGTCACACCTAAACTTAGTCCTTTTAGAGATAAGGTGGTATCCCTTTATGGCACTATTTATGCAAAGTTTTGTTCCATATACTGTACAGTTAAAAATTGTACAATTTTYATACTGAGATATGATAATGTTATGCACCCAATTTGGTTGAAATTAGTCTAGTGRTATAGGATTTCAACTGAAGGTGGGCTGGGCCTATTATCTCATTCTTATACCCATTACTATGAARCCCTTAAGCACCATATCTGACTTGCTTCTAAGGCATTTAGAGAAACTTGTAACATACTTAAACATATTTTTGTTAATTGCAAGCCCCTCCTTAAAGTTCTTCTTTGTACAAAATTAAAGTTTTGTATCATAATTTGGAGCTCAGTTATAGGTTTATAAGTTTCCGAWTAACGACATTTTGAGGTCGTGCCAACGCACTTTACTGAGTATCTTAATTTAAGTTTTCGCCTGACGCACAGTCCTCCGGAATTCTATTTGTCTCGTCATGCAATAGGTAATTCGGTATAATGGAATCCTGTGAGTGTTTTGCCGTTCATCAGGTAGTAGATGCATATCGCATATCGCATACCGAGTCAGGTCCTGCTTTATAGTAGCCTGCCACGTTAATGTACTATACTACGTCTATTATATTATGCTATACGTGAGTGAGTGAGGCTAAGTAATTTTCAGCCTTCAAGTATGAATGTAAATTATTGTTAATTTTTCTTACTTTTCTTACTTAACAGAAAAATAGAAAAAAATATTTACACAAAAATGTGTTAAAAGTTTAACTCAAAGATATGTATGTATGTATTGATTGCTTCAATTTGCGATGATTTGTTGCTATGTGCATTTACGGACATGCCTCATACCTCAAAATCAGCTAAGGTATTAATTGGTAATGTAAAGGGAAGGTGTTAATTATTAATACGTATCAAGCGATGTTCCAATTCAAATAAAATAATATTAATGCTTAGTGAGACCTAAATTTAGTAAACCAATTTCGAAACTTTTGAAGCTTTTCTTTTGACCAGAAGCTGTACTTTAATTATTAAATATTCCAAATCTCTAAATTTTATACTATCGCAACATTGTAATTGTGTGGTTCCGAGAATGGTTGTTTGTAACATATAAAACGGAAAGAGATAGATATAGAGATGCTTATATATACATAAATGGTCCTCCGTCCGTCTATGCAAGTTGTAGATGAGTTGACCCATTTGGAAATTTTCCGAATCGCACTATTGGCCAGCCTATCAAATTCGTTAATTGGAAACCAACAAAATTCCATAAATATGCCGAAGATTAAACAAAAAACCTTATTTTGGTATTTTTTACAAAGTATCTTACTATGTTTAACGCAAATATCTTAAAATTGTTTACAGTGTCATCAACCAATTTTGCTGATCTTTTCGGCATCTTGTCGGCTCCTCCGACAGTGGGAAACAGTTATTTTGAACTCTACTAAAACAGGGGTAACTTACTACATAAATTATAAATACATTATATGCGGTATTTTAATTTAAATACGTGGACAAGTTCCATTCACTATTTTATTTATTAGTATACAGTTTTGAAACAATGAAATTCTTTATGGAACTCGATTTTTTTGGCATGACCCTCGCGCGCACCCCTGCAGAAGTCCAGCCGCTGATCCCAATTTTAGACGGTTTTTAAGCATAAATCAGCCGATTCAATTACACATTCGATATTTGTACGAAGTACATCAATCGTCTAGATTGTTGGCATAGGTCATAGATTTGACGTAGCCCCACATGAAATAGTCGAACGGCGTCAAATAGCACAACCAAAGTRCCCAAATGACTGGGCTATTTCGTGACATATACGTTCACCAAATTTGGCTTTTTAATAAATCGAGTTTGACATTCACTRTGTGGTTTGTTGGAACCATACTGTTCAAGTACATAACATTCAATTCGGATCAAAAATATTCATTTATAATTGAGCAGAGGCGATTCCCAGTCATGGTAACGTACCGGTCTTGATCATCACGGAAGATGTAGGGATCAATGACGCCGCCGTCCTATAAACCGTACCAAACCGTAATTTTTCGGGATGTAATGGTGATACGTGTGGATTGCTACCTGACCAATAAGGCATAKTTTGCTTATTGATGAAGCTACTCAGCCAAAAATGAGCCTCATYGCTGAAGATGATTTTTCGATGAAAATCCGGATCATTTTCAAGTTGTTGCTCAGCCCGATTCTGGTAGTCAGCGACTTCAGTTCTTGCGTCGATTTTACCTTTTCGGAAACTTCGACAAATCGACGTCACAGAGATGCTCAACGCTTGAGAACGACGTGTGAGAGAAAAATTCGGGTCTTCGTCAATTGATGCGCTAGCGGCAGCAATAGTCTCGATAGAACGGGAACTTCTTCGTCTCACTGGCAGGAGAAAATTTTGTATTGTGCCTGTGGATTCTAATTTTTCCACTAGACGCTCAATTCTTGATCTGACAGGACGAATATGACGACCATAAATTGGATGTAGCGTTCTTAACTGACTCCGAATTTTAATAATTTCGACTYATTGTTGGATTACATAGCTTTAAATGATGAAATGGCAAACCTTACTGAAGAGAAATATCAAAAAGCGTGAAAAAATATGCTGTCGTCTGCTGTCCTTATCAGTCYACTTTTATAGCGTCTCTATTGAAAACCCCGTTAGTGCAAGTATAATTTCAAACAGTATTCCAATAACTTAACACGACTTTTTTTTTTAAGATAAAACGATATAAAATATAAACTACTAATTTCGGTGACTTGGTTAGAAGATTTAGTTGATATATAGTTTCATGAATCATGATCATTATAGAACTAATTTGAAAGTTAATTCTTTACCATTATTCTGATTTGCATATATTTTTATACTAGAGAGAATTATAGTTTTGTTCATCTAACGGTTGTACGTGTCACCTAAAATAAAGCGATGTAGATATAGTGTATAATAATGAGGATGGCAAGAAAAGTTGAAATCTGGTTGAATGTCTGTCTATTCGTACGTCCGTCCGTCCATGCAAGATGTAACGTATGTAAAAAATGAGATGTCTGTATGTAACTTGGTATGGTTCGTACATGGGCGTAATCGGACCTCCGCCAAGCCCACAAATCGCCATTAACCGAAAACATATAAAGTGCCATAACTAAGCACCAAATTAAGATATAAAGTAAGTGTAATTGGGTAAGAAGATCGCAGTAGCAAGGCACCTGTGGTCAAAACTTTTTGAAAAAGTGGGCGTGGCCCCCCCTTAACAAGTTTAATGCACATATCTCCATAATCACTTAAATTATAACAACATAATTTGCTGAGAACAAATCTTATAATAATAATATAAATGTATGAAAATTTATGAAATCGGAGGATAACCCCGCTCACTTCCCATATAACGGCTCTGTTAGGACTACTAAAAGTGCGATAAATTAAAAACTAAATACGCCAGAAACATTAAATTTTACGACCGAGATGGTATGAGAGAGTTTTATGGTATTCAATGTGAAATTTGGACGATGGGGTTGGCACTGCCCACTTTTTGGTGAAAGCCCATGTGGGGACCCGACCAACCGATTTCGACAAAATTTAGTTCGTAGCATTCTTGTCACATTGTGAAAACGGACGAATATCTATATGATTGGTTTTATACCTTAAAGTATTTCCCTGGCTTTGATTCTTGCAAGTTACAAGAGTATCAAGTGTTCAGTTGCCTCCAAACTGAGCCCTTCCTTACTTGTTTTCTATAACTCTTAAATCTTATTCTATAATTCTTAAATCTAGTGAATTATGATTTTCACAAAGTTTTTATTTATTGCAAATTTATTTTTTTACGAAAGGATAAAAAAATTTCATGATATTTTTCGCTGATCTGTACAAAAAGAAAACAAAATACGTGTTTAAGCTTATTTTATTTTATTTGCTTTTTACTTATTGTTTAGTATGCAATAACAATCAAGCGATAATAATCCGCAAACATTTTGCATTATATTAAGGCCAGTCGAATAAGGAGATCATTCGAGCAAGTTAATGTTTTGAGCATTTATCCATAATTTTACCACCCTATCAGTATGTAGTGGAGCATTATCGTGCTAGTACTCGTATAGCATTGAATAGTATCAAAAATATTTGTGTATAAGTGTGAAAATGTCTTTTCAATTAAAGATTTTTAGGTTTTATTTTCATTTTGGAAATCACAATTTCAAGGTCGCAAGTACCAGAGGCTGACATAGTATGGTTATTTGAATTCCTTATCGTCGGAAAAGACCACCACGTTAAAATTGCAGTCGTGAAGCTTTGCTTGCATCATTTATTGGTCTTATTTTTAGTTTCAAGCGTCTTAGGTGATCAGTGGCAAAATAACACATGTTTCAAAGTTGACATACTTCCCTTAACACCACAAATTTTTTTCATGAGAACTGGACGTAGTTCGAACTAGGGATAAAGGAATGTCCAACTTATAGCCGTGCGCCTCAAAATTACCGATTTTAATAACATTTTAAACTATAGCCAAATGGAATAAATTAATAATTTTGGGTATTTAAATTAAAACACCAAATATTTATTACGATTAAAAATTACTACATAATGACCGTTTAATATATATGGAGAAATTATTTAAATCTTTTAATGGTCTATTAATTTGTTACCCATTGGCTATTTAAAAACAGAAAAAAAAATGTTCAAATGTTCCATTATTTTATACGAGAAAATATATTATATTCGACATATTCGTACTGTTGTTTGTTGACTTGTCTACCTCAGTATCCAGCTAGACATTGTGCAATGGCCGATGTGTGCACTGTTGTTGTTAGATACGTATTTTCTTATTGCACAATGGGACGAAAATTAAATGCTTTGAGCTTAGCAAAAAAGGCTGAAATAATTAATGCTTCCAAAAATGGTGAAACTGTTACAGTTTTATCCCAAAACAAAAATAATAATAATATTGCTAAGTCCGCATTTTGTGGAATCGTAAGAACAGAAAAACGAATTTTAAAATGTGTTAATAATGCACTATCGGGCCCTGGAAATCGTAAAACGCTCCTTGTTTCAGAGCTTCCGAAAATGTAAAAGGCTCTTTACAAATAGTTTTTATTACAACGCAGCATTACCCGATCAACGGATTGATTTTAAAAGAAAAAGCTTAGGAGTTTCATGCTAAGTTAAGCAAGGTCATGTCATGGTCCGCGGAGGATTACTTCAAATTAGAAAAAACATCATGAAATACGCCTTATTTTAAACTCAGGCGAAAAGTTTTATTCGCAATCAGAAATAGCAGATTMATGAAAAAGTCCAAAAGTCTGATTGACATCAACTCTGTTCAAAAATTGGTTTCACTTTTCCTTTGTACCATAGGCAACTACACTACACTACAAACTGAATAATTATATTCTTTAAATAAATGMAATCAAATTTGAAAGAGATCGGATTGTAACAAAAGAAGAAGTAAGTAGAAGGGACTAGTTCGTATATATACAGATAGACGGACATGGCTAAACAGGATATATTAAGTTTGGCAAAAAGTTTGCAACACGAAGAAGGAAACATAAAATATTATCCAATGCCAGGCAATAATCTCAGAATATAACAATCTGGAAATTTTCGTATGAAGACCTTTTATTTGGGAAGGGTTCAATGAAAGTCTTTTCTTTTTTACATTTCTTTTTACAATGAAATTTACGTAAATATTAAAAACGAAAATATAATTTGAAACAAAATAGATTATCGCCCGAGCAGGGACTTGAACCCTGGACCCTTGGATTAAAAGTCCAATGCTCTACCGACTGAGCTACCCGGGCACTTATYGAATCGAAATCAAAAACTCGTTTTSYGTCCATGCCACTTTGATTTAYCGAATYTCTCACCAATATGGTTTTGATATTAGCTAATGTGGTGAAAAACGCCACAGTTCGTCAACTTACCGCTAGGTGGCGCCACACGTTCAGAAATAATTTAGCACACTCTGATCAAGGCTGGAAAAATACATTCATTAAATTGGAATGCATTATTTAAAAGAAAATAATATCTATAGTTTTAYTTATTTGAAAATTATTTTTCTGATTTGTGCCATCAAAAAATCGATTTTTTTACGGTGAAAATACGCAACTTATTAAGTGAAGTACTTAAACATAATAGTTTCCAATTTTTCTAAATCCACTAATATGTATATGAATTTGATAAAACTCTTTTCCTACGATCTTGTGGCCTTAATCCCAAGCTGTAAAGTTGATGTTTGCCCACAAAAGTAGCTATGTATTGCGATTTATCAATATAGTGAAATTCCTCATAGCCGGTCAACCACCGTCTCAGGCTTTTTGTCCGGCTAAGGGATCTGTCTACATATGGAGACGTGGCTAAAACGTGTGTTTAAAATATATCCTTAAAATCAGATTCTGTATTTCTACTCAACAAATATATGCGAGCCAAAGTTAGTCAGATGTGAATGAATGACAATTATTCCATTAGTTTCCGTTAAGCCATCGCGAACCAGACAGCACTAGTGCAAGTCAATTTTTTTCATGATGATTTCACGCACGATTTTTAACTACTTTAAATTGTACACTATTTTCTTGTAATTGAAATATCCGTTTATCGGAGAACGAAATATTACCAAAATAGTGACCATGCTCGGTCAAGGGAACATACTTAAATCTAGTTATATGAACTGGTTTAGTATGAAAATATTAATGAAAACGATGTGTTCATTGTATATAGTTTGCAGGAAAATGGATTGTGGACCTACATAAAACCATTTCWTTAGCTTTTCTCTGAAACGAACTAAGTTTTCTAACAAGAGTCAAGATAACATAACAAGATACCAGACAACTAGACGTATAAACCTATTCTTCATATCAGCTGCTTCGAAACATTTATGTTTTTCAAATACTGAGTCGAAACTTCGTTAAATGATATAAAGTATATTTTTTTGTTAAAAAATTAATAATAATGCTAAAATTGGTCATTTGTATATATTAAATTTTAAAATTGAGAACCTATTTGTTTGAATATAAAAGCGAAGGAAATAACATATTTTCATGATTCTAAGATCTTCTACATTACATGAAATACCTAAAAAGTAAAATAAAAAAATACTCTATTTCGCCCGAGCAGGGACTTGAACCCTGGACCCTTGGATTAAAAGTCCAATGCTCTACCGACTGAGCTACCCGGGCACATATTTAAATTTTGCCAAATTACAGYCTTCACATTTTTATGAAAGTTATGAGATATTATAAATATAATAATAGATAATAGAGTTACCAACACCCCACCAAATTTGCTTATTAATAAGTTTGGAAAACTTTTCTCCATGGCTAGTATAGCATAACAGCTTATTTGATTATTTTGCATAACATTCAAATTAGGAGACCCTTATTTTGCTGTATTTGGAAAAATACATTTCATAATRAGCATTTGAACTTTGACTATTTAAATTTATTGAAATATCATTTTAGCTGATAACACTTTATACATTTATGGGCAAGTTTATGTTAAATTACTTTTGCTAAGAGCTTTTCCATCGATTGAAATATTTTTGCAGTTTTTAAAATTGAAAATTATTGTTTTCTGAATGCATGATTTTAATATGCCCAATTTTATTTATTTATTTAATATAAGGTCTTATGCACGTAGGACGTAATCCTACTAATCCCCTATCATTTTTCATTGTTGCTGTGAGGATTTTTTTATTGAGCTCTGTCCTAGTTTTCAACAAACCACCCGCGCTTTTTGACACCAAATGCGCATCACCACGCAATAACGAGTGGCATCTGTGGGTTGAACAGTTTTAAACCCCCACTAACTAATAGAATTCGTGTATACATACATACATATATTTTATAGTGCAAAAAGTATTTTCGTCGTTGCAGTCGTATATCTCCCTTGCTACCAATTACATTGTGTTTGAAAGAGATTTGGTGAGATTTTAAGCTTCATTTAATCCTTATGTTAGTAACCGACTTTACCGACGTCTTTTAGCAACCGTGGTACCCACGATCTGAGTATTAAAAATTTTGTTTGTTTTATTA
>NW_017535575.1:410768-415534 GCF_001853355.1 Bactrocera latifrons | reverse complement strand
AAAAAAAAAAAAATAAGTTGAAGTTTGATTAGAAATACAAAAGACTTTTTCGACTACCCATTATATCCCAAACCATTTAAGCTATATGAAATCGGATGATAACTACACCCTCTCGCCATATAACAGTTTTGTTAAAGTCTATTAAAAGTACGTTAAATACATAACTTAATGCGTCAAATACATTAAGGTTTACGTTCAGGAAGCCACAAGAGGGCTTTATATGAACAGGAGTCAAAATTGTACAATGCGCGTGACAGCGCCCACATTTTGATGAAATCATATATGTATCTCCGGACCTGCTCAACTTTTTCAAACGAATTTGGTACTTACGATTAACTTGAAATTCCCGTGTTACAATMTGAAATGCTGAAACCACACCTACTTTTCATATAACACAACTTTTAATTCCATCCCATTTCATATTACAGATCAAGCACCAATAAATATATATTCGGATGAAACTTTGCGCCACTTGAGATAGTAATTTCAAGTGTAAAAATTGGACCATAACATGRGTTGAATCCGGTCAATATTTCAGTGAAGTTTTTCTCTCTAGCGCTCTATAACTCATATCAGGACATTTCTCCTTATATATTGTTGATAGTATGTGATACCTTATAAAAAAACAGTTTGCTTTTGTTTCTGTTAATATGTATTAATACCAAAAATAGGTAATTCATTGACGATTACGTTAAATAATGAATGTAGAATTCGTTCGCAACATTAAAAAATAAAATCAAGTTTTGCCAACACTCTAAGACATTTCCTTGGATTGGATTCTTGCAAAAGTATCAAATATTGCTAAAGAACTGCATCATTATGGTTTTAATAATTAAAACTTTATTAAATAAAGGTTACATCTTTAAATTTTGAAAAGATACTTTTTACACACAGAACGTAAGTACCAAATAGTACTTATGGTAAGTGAGATCCTTTTATAAGTGTTATTCCCTCTTAAACGAGAATGACTCTAAAAACATATTGATTTCGTCATAGAAAATAAGGTTACTCTAAACTCTACGACAGAAGGTAGACTTTTCTGCGAACTGCACCATCAACATAYACACCCCAACAGTGGGTGACAAGAACGTAGTGCCTTCTATTTGTTTTCCCTCTCACAAGAATTAAGTTTCTTATCTTTCGATATCATAAATACAGTTAATTTTTTATTTAATTATCAACTTTACACATAATTCTTTGTTGCCAATAATAGTAAAAAGGAGAAAGTTTTACAAAATATGCTAGTTGAATGACTATTACAAAAGATTTTGATTAAAATTTATATTATTAACCATTAAAGTCTTTATAGAAACTGCACTAAACGGAACACAAAATACTTAATCACCTAAAAGTGGATTTTTAAGATAAGCTATTTACATACATACATACATATATGCTTGTACATACACTTAAGCCATTCCGTGATGAGTGGCACTACAGGGTCCGGCACTCGAAGTGTAACTAATTAAACACACCATAAATTCTGTTTGGCAAATTTTTTWAATTTATTTTAAATTAAAAAATGTGTAGAAATAATCATAAATTCAGGACCAATTCACTTTTGCGCGATATGATCCTTTTACTTTAACTATGGCCTTGAGACGGTCAAAAAACGAATCTGCCTGAATGTGAGTTGMCGGTATTTTAGCCCACGCACGGACAATGGCATCTCGAGACTGRTGTGGTCGTAATGAAGTTCGGAATGTTGTTTTTCAGCCATTCTTGGTTCACTCGCGCTTTGTGAGATGGTGTTGAGTCGTTGAAACATCCATGGTTTACGACCGTAATGTTTGTTTTTCCACGGCTTCAAAACAGCCTCCAGACCCGATAATATGTCGCATTTACTTTGATGTCAGGCTTGATGAAAACAATTGGGGAGCGCCCATCTGCGGTGACAGCGGCCCTAACCATTATTTGTGGCGGGTGCTGCCACCTGGTAGCCTCCTGGTGGCCAACCGATACTAAGATTCTCGTATGAACGGTCGGTCAAGTAAACCCTATCGKTTTGAGAGTTTACGAATTGCTCAATTGGAAAAATAATTTCGTCAGAAAACACAATGTTCAAAATTTGACTGCTTCGCTCTCTCAAGTCTTACTCGTTGCTGCTTCGGTGTGAGATCATGGGCCTTTTGGAAATTGTAAGGCTTAACCTTGAGCTCATTTTTCAATATGCGTCGGATGCGGTGGTCGGATATTTTCAGGTCTTTAGCCATTTGATTGGCACTTCGTCGTGGATTTTGCTCAAGTCGCTTCTTCACTTTCCGAACCATCTAACGTGACGTTGCAGTCTGTTGATGACCACCTCCATGGCGTTTTGCGATGCTACCAGTATCCTTGTAACGAGTGATGGTGCAATAAACAAAAAATTTATTCACATTAAGGTGTTTGAGCTCACGAACAATTGCTGGCTGTGATCTTCCAGCTAAATATAAAGCAATCACACTATTATGTTTGAATTCCATCGCTGATCACTTTCTTGTGCGTTCACGTTTGGCAAAATGCTTTTGTACACTTGTGAACAATACTTCGAACTGTCATTCAGCAAATTTATTAACAGTTGATTCCAGTGCGACAGCTTCACGAACAGTCTGAAGTTGGTTACACTTCGAAAAAATTAATTAGGATCATTTCAAAACTGAGAACTATTGATGCATAAGTATCATTATTGTGTTTTGATAAATACTAGATTTTAAAGTTTTATGAAATCAACTTTTATTGATATGTTGCAAAATCTAACGATATATATAATACATACATAAGTATCATTATTGTGTTTTCAAAGACTAGATTTTAAGATTTTATGAAATCAACTTTTATTAATATGTTGCAAAATCTAAGGATGTCTACTGATGAAAGCTAATTTCATTTACTTGCATCAGATTTTTGTGGAAGGAAGGACTAAGTACAGGTGCAACCGAACTTTATACTCTTCTAAATTACAGGAATCAGAACCATGGAAATACCTTAAGGTGTAATTTTATTTATACTCATGCACCAACCGACATATTCATTATATTATTATAGTATCGACCCGATTTTATCTATTAAATGTATCATCTCACATACAACAAAATTGGGTCCTGGTTCCTGTTTCGTTAAGGTAATGGATTAAAGTCAGCTGGATGTTCGAAAATCCTGATATTTGTTATATAATGGCTTTGTCAAGTTTTTGTCAAATTTTATTTATTTCAAGCGCAAAGACACAATATTATGAGTAAAACACGTTTTGTAATTTTCTTATATTATGTATTGGTTGTCGAATATCTCCCTTCCGCCTTTTTGTTTTTTGAATTTCGCSKCTGTATATAAAACGTTACGGATCTCGTATCTGGCAATACTATACATCTTTGAAATGTCTTGACAAAAACTAAAAAAAKTTTGGATATTGCGTCCAACAGTTATAAACACATAAAACATCGAGTTAGACCGGTATGTGGCATCTTGTGACATCGCCCAGAAAATGTGAACCAAACCATTTTAAACCATCTGCGGAAGGCTGGATACACAAAAAAGATTGATGTTTGGGTGCCGCATGATTTGACGCAAATAAACCTTCTGGGCCGAATCAACATCTGCGATATGCYTCTGAAACGGAACGAACTCGACCCATTTTTGAAGCGTATGGTGACTGGCGATGGTAAAATAATCGCATACGACAATATCAAGCGAAAACGGTCATGGTCGGAGACTGGTGAATCGTCCCAAACAGTGGCCAAGCCGGGATTGGCAGCTAGGAAGGTTTTGCTGTGTGTTTGGTGGGATTGGAAGGGAATCATGCACTATGAGCTGCTACCGTATGGCCAGAGGTTTAATTCTACCATCTACGGCGAATAACTGGAGCGCTTGAAGCAGGCGATCGACCAGAAGCGTCCAGAATTGGGCAACAGGAAGGGAATAGTSTTCCACCAGGACAACGCCGGACCACATACTCCTGTGTTGACTCGTCAGAAGCTACGGGAGCTCGGATGGGGGGTTTTATCGCTTCCACCATATAGGCCGGATAWAACGCAAAGTTCTGTCCATGGCGAACACCCTTGTTGGTATACATTGAACTCAAAAGAGGCTTATGAAAAGTGGCTGTCCCAGTTTTTCGCAAATAAGGAGAGGGCTTCTTCTGAAGCTGCCGTCTAGATGGAAACATATTTACGAACGAAACGCTGCATATTTGAACTAAATCCGATCACTGTAACACTTTTTATAAAGCAAAAAGGCTAAAGGGAGATATTTGACAACCTAATATATGGGGGCTCTGAATTTCAATTGTATATCSCGTACAATGRCCGGTATTTTCGGTCAAAAGTCAACGATAGATACTGGGGTACACATTTTTATACGGAAAGTAGGCGAGGTTGCAGTCTGAGGTAAAAATCGCTATCATTAATACTTCTCGAGATATTCGGCTTTTTAAGTAAGGCTATATGTAACAAAAAATCTATGAAAATTCCATACGATTATGAATTCAGACCTTTTTCTTAGCAAACAAAATATCCTACAAATTTGTCATGCACATTTTTTCTATAGCTTTTTTGATTTACTAGAAATATACAAAAAAAAAAAAATAAAATTTCGTAGAAAATCAGCTTTTTTAGGGTATTTCCAAGGAAGTTTCATAATGGGATTGAAAAAAATTAATAGTTCGTAAAACACACCTTAATATTAGGTTGTCAAAAAAGTCTTACGGTATTTCTGGCGGTATTTTTTATTGAATTTTCAATTGTTCATAGAATTTTTTTTGGTGACTCATGCCCAGCTCTTGACCGATGCTA
>NW_017535575.1:406285-408173 GCF_001853355.1 Bactrocera latifrons | reverse complement strand
AATTCAATAAATAACGAAAGCATTTTTTTCGCGAAATCCATAGCACAAGACATCGAAATCAAACAGCATACCTTTCTAAACCTATTTAACTCAGGCAAAAAACTGAAATTCTTCCTCCTCCCAACTCTGACATCATTCCATGGTATTATTGGGAGTGATAGCCTTAAAGAGTTTGACGCAGTCATCCACGTAAAGAATAACTTCATGGAGTTAGAAGGCAATACCAAAATTAACATCAAGCAGATAGCTTCATGATCTGTTAAMAAAATAGATAKTAAGGAAGATAACTTGTCACAAAAACATCAGAAGGAAATTAATAATTTAGTCGAAAATTTCACCATTAAGATCATCCTATAATTCACCCGTTTGGGTTGTAGCAAAAAAACCCGATTCCCAAGGCAATAGCAATACCGAATCGTTATTGACTATAGAAAGCTTAACTCGATTACTGTAGAAGACCGTTATCCAATACACCAAATTAATGAGGTACTATCCCAGCTTGGAAAAAACAAATACTTTTCCGTTTTGGATTTAAAAAGTGGATTCCATCAAATCCCTCTCAAAGAATCCGATATTGAGAAAACAGCTTTTTCAATCAACAATGGCAAATACGAATTCACAAGACTGCCATTCGGACTCAAGAATGCCCCTTCAACTTTCCAGCGAGCCTTAGATGATATTCTTCGTCATCACATTGGGAAAATTTGCTATGGCTACATCGATGATATAGTCGTTTTCAGCAACTCTGAAGAAGAGCACACCCTCCACTTAAACCAAATTTTCAAAACCCTTGAAGGCGCAAATATGAAAATACAATTAGACAAATGCCATTTTTTCAGGGAGTCAGAAGAGTTTATAGGATTTATTATTTCCTCAAAAGGAATAACAAAGAATCCCTCAAAGGTAGAAGCAATAGCTAAAATACCTTACCCCAAAAATATTAAGCAACTTCGCTCATTTTTAGGCCTTTCTGGCTACTATCGTCACTTTATTAAAGATTACGCCATGCTGGCTAAACTTCTAACCATACTCTTAAGAGGGGAAGAAGGACGTATATCTAAAAATAAGCCCAGCGAAATCAATATCGAATTGGATGAAGACGCAAAGGATGTATTCAACAAAATTAAAAATTCACTCATGTCTGACGTATATTCCTATCATGACTTCAATAAAGAATTCCATCTAACGACCGATGCGTCAAACTTTGCAATTGGTGCAGTCCTTTCGCAGGACAAACACCCCATCGCCTTCATCTTCCGAACACTAACTAGAACASAAGAGGCCTTTGCTACGAACGAAAAAGAGTTTTTAGCAATCATCTGGGCTCTAAACAATATCAGGAATTATCTATACGGTTCAGTCAAAGTAAAAATTTATACAGACCACCAACCCCTTACACAAGCCCTCAGCAATAAAAATCATGAACTCCATTACAAACCAGGCACAACTAACGTGGTACCCGACGCACTATCAAGAACGCCTCCCGAACCAATTAATGCCTTGTCAGTAACCCAGGATAGTGACGAGAGCTCATCCGATCACTTAATTTGCCATGTTGAATCCCCAATTAAYGTTTTCAAAAACCAAATCTTCCTTAATTCAGGCCCAATTTCTACCTATCAATTCAAGATAGCATTCCCAACATACCATAGACACGTCATTGAAGAACCGGAATATAACGCAGAAACATTAATAAATCTCCTAAAAAGGTACCTACACCCTTCCATAATAAATTGCATCAAAACCGACGAAAGAACTATGGGTAAAATTCAAGAAATATACCCGATCCACTTTAGTAACTATAAAACCAGGTTTTCTCAACTCCAAGTCCAGGATGTGACAGACGAACAGCAACAAGAAGAAATAATCATAAATACCCATAAAAGAG
>NW_017535575.1:385467-402530 GCF_001853355.1 Bactrocera latifrons | reverse complement strand
TATATCTCGCTTAGTTTTAGGTGATACGTACAACAGTTATGCCCTTTAGCAACAGCTTCCTGTAGTATAAAAATACAATGGCGACCATAAAACGGCCGATATTGACTATGTTTTGAGTTTTTCACRAATGGATAGTTCAAAATATTTTATGTTTTTAAGCTTGCATTTGGAGAAATACTAATGATTAAATAAATGCGAAAAAGCAGTGCACAAAGTTTAGTTCTTTTTTTTTGCCCATTTACTTGAAATGAAGATTGTCACTATTTAAGCTTAACAGAAAGTAAGCAGAAGTATAAGTCAAGTGAAAAAATAAGTAGGCATATACTCTATAATAAGAAAAGCAAACTTATGACATAAGCTGTCTAATTTTTTTCTTATCAAAATTGTTTTCGAAAATTCAAATTGAAACATTCAATTCCAATTAAAAAAATAATATTAACTTCAGTGCAACCGAATCAAATCAAATAAAATATTTTCTATACAAGAAGGATTAATAGGGTTGGTTTGTATGTTAGCTATACGTTATTTGGTCCGATCTGAACAATTTTTATACTCTTGCAAYCAGTTGCTACCGATTATTATAATTTTGTTCACCTCACGGTTGTACGTATCACTTAAAACTAAGCGAGATAGATATAGGGCTATATACATATATATATATAAATGATCAGGATGACGAGAAAAGTTGAMATCCGGTTGACTGTCTGTCTGTAACTTGAGTTAAAACTGAAATATTATATCTCGATGAAACTTGCTATGTGGGTTCCTTASTACAAAAAATATTTCGAGTTTGTAGATGGGTGTAATCGGACCACTGCCACCCCACATAACGCCTTTAACCGAAAATATAACTAAGCACTAAATTAATATATAAAGCTGTAATTTGGTCCAGAGGATCGTAGGCACCTGTGGACAAAATTTTTGGAAAACTGGGTTTGGCTCCGCCCTCCAACAAGTATAACGTACATATCTCCTAACCCACTTAATCTATAACAACCCAAATTATTAATAACTCTTATCGACTCACTCCCATATAACGGTACTGTTAAAAACTATTAAAAGCGCGATAAAGCAAAAACTAAATACGCCAAAATCATTAAATTTCACCACAGAGGTAGTGTGACAGAGTTGTATGGGATCCAATGCGAAAATTGAACGATGGATTCAGGACTGCCCAYTTTTTAGTGAAATAACATATCTCGAGACTCGACAAATCGATTTCGACAAAATTTAGAACGTGGCATTCTTGTTGTATTCTTATGTCACAGTGTGGGAATACACGATATTGGCTAACGACCACACCTACTTCCCATATAGCAGTATTTTAAATTCCATTTGATTCGTTCAGTCTCCAGTACACAAATTAAGAAGCAATTAAGCTAACGGGATAAAACTTTTCACGAATAATTTCTTTAGTGTGTGCCCCCTTAGGAAAAAAKATTGTTTAAATCCAATAGAAACTGTTCAAGCTTCTAGGTATTTAGATCCCGGTATACATATGTAAATAAAGTTAATCCTTCTCTTATAATGTCTGTATGTCAAAAATGGGTTGAAACGGACAAATATTTCCTTTAGCCCCCATATACCTAATATAAAGATTTCGAACCTCCATTTGACTTTATGCAGGATATATTGGTCAATATGTGAGTTAACTTTAATTTGAAAATAAATAAAAATGAATAAATATGTATATTTAAACAAAAACTCGTCCTAATAACAGGTTTTATGCACCTGAAGGTATTCCCCGGCTTTAATTGTTGCAAGTTGCAAGAGTATGAAATGTTCGGTAATACCCTAACTTAGCTCTTCCCTACGAAGTGAGCAAAATTATAATTAAYTATAGAGTAGAAAATGTTTTAGTGTATACCCACAAGTTGTCTTTTTCAAAAATTCACTCAACTCCACTTTATTAACAATGTGCAATTGATCCTGTTTACCATTAAATATTTAAAGTATAATAAAAATATATAATAGATATAAATAAAAGCACTAGATGATTAACAAAGAGTCGACGAGGCGGTGTCCTTATGAAGCAACGAGAATGAGTCCCGGTGGTTGCTGGTGTATGGATGACGTGATGTAAGGCTCTGGTTTGCCGACAACTCGAATCGGTGAATTGTATAACCCTAGAGTAGCGTGAAGTGTTAATGCGGCGCAGTGTATGAGCGATTGTATTGAACCTGCTCAGGGAACCATCCTTTATGTTGAGTGGGTTTATGTAGAAGTGTATTGAGTTGAGTTGTTGTTGTGTGGTGATTTATAAGTGTGGTGTCATCGGATGCGGTGCATTATGCAGTGTTTACTTACGATGCGACAGTTTTTCCCGGGTAGAGTGAGGGAAGGCTTAACCCATTTAAACAAATACATAACCTTAACCAAGTTAAAGATACCTTTCCTAACATCCAGGAGAATAAAGTCTATAACATTACATATATGTATGTGAAAGAGAAATTGTTCAATTTTAATTTATCTCACATGAATAAAATTATTAAAAATGTTTCTAACTTAAAAGTTCTCCATATAATATTTGATGAAACTCTCAGTTTYGAATATTATAAAATATTTTGCTTCTAAACATAGTAAATGTAATRCACAACTGAAATTAATCTAACTAAGGACTTATTTTTATCTATAAAAATGGCAATGAACAGGAAATGAATCAATAGTGTCGCTAAGTTTTACAGAGGCATCGGAGTTCYCTTAAAACCAACTGTGGTCAGAGTATCCAGAGAGGTCAGAGTTGCCAGAAAAACTTGCCATTACCAAAGTGAACAAAGTCACCACCTATGTTAGCTCAGACATTTGAAAAACTGTCCTAAAGTTATATAAAAATAATGTCAGCGGAAATTTGATCTGTCAAGAAAGTATCCGKAATTTTTAAATAAAACGAAAATTGTTCAAACGAGTATTTRTATTGAATGGATTTATTAAATGTCGCTACTTATATATACATACTTTTAAATAATTTTATATAATTCTAATATAAACAGTCATTGCGCTAACGTCATRATAATTTCATAACTATATCATTTCAATAATCTATATAGTTTCTGATTCATACTTAACTCTAAAACGTATTATTCCAATTAATAAAAAAGTGGTTACGCCCGAGCAGGGACTTGAACCCTGGACCCTTGGATTAAAAGTCCAATGCTCTACCGACTGAGCTACCCGGGCGACAACATAAATTTTGCCACATGCAATTCTAATTGTTGAGAGGGATCCAGTTGTGAATGCCATGTAGTGCTTAAAAAAAAGCCATTCATTCAAACAGTTTGAAAATCACTTACGGAAAATTTGCTTCTTGTCAYTAAACTTTCCCAGCTTCCTGCTATAATAGTTTTCATCATCTAACGGTAGTTTGTATCATCTAATAGTAATTCCGATAGGCGAAGACCTATTCATACATATATAYRTACATAAAAATAACTTCTTATAACGGTTCTGTTTGAAACTACTAAAAGTGCGATTATATCTGATTTTTCACCAACAATTGATTGATAAAACTCATAGTGTTAATAGTGTGCCCATAGGCTAAAAATAGATTAAATCGGATGAATATTTACTTAATATAAAGATATCATACCGAATTTAGTCTTTTTCTAAATTATTATTATGTCTTTGCGTTTAAAAACGACACGAGTTACCCCAGCTCTTATAGACCACATTCGTGCTCTTTTTAATAACTTCGGATTTCTATTMAAAATTTAAGCGTTTATTTAGAAAAACAAATACAATAGTATTATTCAAACACGAAACTTCTCAACCGCTGTATTCGAGCCKCACATTTCGGCCGTTTTTCGCCAATCAATCCAATTTGAAAAGTTGTTATCCCTTCATTGTTTGACCTGRTTTTAGAAGCATATTCTTGTATATATGTAATRTAGCAAATACCTAGCATCACCTTGTCAACATGAATAATTAGCTTAGTCGTCTATTTGGCTGGTTGGCCAGGTTCAAACATACGGGTTTTACATTTAARATTGTCGTAATGGATCTATTTTTTTATCGGCATTCACAATTCGATACAAAAACAATTTCTTATTGTTGCGTTTAGGCAGAGTTTTTGACATAAAAAATCATATTTCAACTGCTTTAATTCATATGCACTCAAAAGTAAGGAACTTTTGAATGTATATTTTGCTTTTGAACATTTTGAGGTGACTTCCTAGAATTCAACTTGCTATCATTTCTTCATATAATATGACATATTTGAGTTAAAAAAATTCTTGTTACGCTCCAAATGAGTGACATGATATGGACGCATGTTCGGAATATTGCCACAATCATCGAATTACGCATTTTCTTGGCAAAAAGTTAGTTTTATACCCAATTTGTAATGTATTTCATTATTTTAAGCTGAAATTCCCTTAAATCAAAAAATAATAAGAAATCTTGGAGATGTTTGGGCGCCCGAATAATTTTTGTGAAATAGAATTTTGGAAAATTTACTATACATATCCAAATATTTATTATTATTGCTTTTCTTCTAACTTCAAAAAGTTTAAGTTGRTCAAAATTTGTGACATTTTAATGAATTGAAGTAGATTTTTTATCCATAATGTGGTTTGCCGCTAAATACTACTRTGAACAAAAAACGGACTTTCGCGCGAAAACCCGTTCGTTAAAATATTTTTTTTTTTGTTTGGTGGGACTGTCAGTGACAGTTTAGAATGCTAGAATGACCTTCGGTAATAATTGTTTGTCGCGAAACAGTGTTTTTGATTGGTACAAATTATCCATCGAGGGTTGAGAACGCGTTGATCATGAATCACGTTCAGAACGGCCTTCAACATCAACTGATGATCAACATGTCAATAAAATAAAGAAGCCCGTGCCTGATATCGACGATTAATATTCTGTGATCTTACTAGCATCGTTGGAATAGTGAAAGGATCAATGAAAACYTTTTTGAAGAAAAGAAAAGTGAAAGCACGGTTTTTTAAAAAATCACTAAATTTTTTCGAAAAACATCGTGCCGCTGACGTCTGTGAAACAATGCTTTCCGACTATCAGGATGTTATGAAAAGTATTATTACTGGCGATGAGTTTTGGATCTATGCTTACGACCCGGAAACAGCCGGTTTTCCCGAATATCATGGCAAAGGTGAGCCGAAGCCGAAAAAACCACGTCAAARCAGGTCAAAAATTAAAGTTATGTGGACAATTTTCTTCAATTATCGAAGTGTGGTGCACTGCGAATTCCTTCCGACCTACCAAACTGTCAACAAAAAATACTAATTGAGTGATATGCATCATTTGCGTGAAGTTATMCGTAAAAAGAGGCCGGAGTTATGGGTCTTGGCTTTTGCCTCTTGGACTGCACTGATCCTTCGCGCCAACTTTTCAGCCAGTGTCGTGCGACAATCACCGTATTCGCTTCAGTTAATCACTACGTGCATTGAATGCTTAGTCGATATATGGGGAAATTTTCATTAAATGACGTTGAATTAGTCTTAGTTTTCAGTTAAAATATGGGAAATACTTCTCTGCGGTCCGGATAACAACTAAAGGCGCCTGTTTATACTAATAAAGTGACCAAARAGGGTAAGAATATAATATATAAACGTTCCTTTTAAGAAAGTAMCMTATTMTTTTGTATGAAATGAAATTTAAATWAAATCTATTCGCTTAGATTTACTATAAAGGCAGTTGTAACATCAGTTAACTCTAATTAGAGATCTTATTCTCAAATGATGTATAACTAAAGAGTGATGTGGTTTTCAAGAAGAAATAAGGATTGCCAATRTAAATTAAAAATTACTTCAGACGAATTAACACCGCGGCTGGGTCGAATAAATTTCAGCAGAGAAGTATATTTTTCCACCACTTTTTGCAGCAATTAGGGTCATGTCAGCAATAACGTACCGCATATATAGTACTCTTCCAAGACGTCAAATGTTTGAGGCTTATCTGTGTAAACCAGCGACTTCACATAACAGCACCAAAAATAGCTTAGTTTTTTTAAACKAACAATCTTGGTGCTCACATACCTACGACACGAGTAATGCGCCCACCAAAATTTTTTTTCATTAAATTGATTGTTTCGGTGGATGTAAGGCATGTATCACAATTTTATTGCATCCAAAGGTTGTCWACTGTACGGCATCTATGAAAATGCATATTACACATTAGAGTAAACGAGGTGCAAAGCCCATCCAAGATTGTTTGAATTACCAACTCTGCTAGGAGCGAGTCGTCGCACGAACCGGTAATAAATTTTCACGATTTACAGCTTTAAAATAACGAAAATACTATAGTTCAGAGTCATTAAAACCAGTATAAAACGAATATAATTTTCATTTATAAGTTATTAGATACTTTTCTACTATATACTGAAATATTTAAACATAAGAATAAAAATAAAAAAACTTCGCCCGAGCAGGGACCTGAACCCTGTACCCCTGGATTAAAAGTCCGATGCTTTATCGACTGAGCTACCCGGGCACATATAAATGTATTTTACGTCCATGTAACTTGTGTCACCACCATTTCCACATGCCCATCTTGCACCATAGAACACCCTTGAAATACGAAAATTTAAATTTTTTAAAATATTTTATTAATTTTGTTCTTTTTGATTTTTTAATCTATCCTTAGCTTAATTTTCTAAGTATTGCATTACCATAATCTTACACTATTTAATCGTATGTTTACTTGTATTGCGCACTACATCCGGGCAATTGATTTATCTAAATTATGCATACGTACGAGTTTGTGTGTACGCACACATGTTACATAATACATATGTAGATAAATATGGGAATATAAACTGAAGTCAGATTGCTAAACTAGTGCGTTCATTGAAATTGTTTTTGAGACATATTATGTAACTAACCACTTTAACTTCTTTACATGGAATGCAGCGTTCTTATACAAATTGGGTTGATAACTGTGCACATACCACACATACACTTGAGACTCACTTAGCCATCTTATATCAATCGATATATTAATCGCTATTTATACTGATATTGCAAATCTAATATGAAACTATTTTTGCCTTACTAAACTAAGATAAAACGATTTTATTGTAGAAATAAAAATCGCAATACAAACAATTTTCGCTAAATTTTTTTAAAATTAACGTTATCTTAACTAAATTACTTAATGAAGCAAGGTTTTCAATTTGTTTTAGACTATCTCAATATACATATTATATATTTCATACGAATGCACTAACCTTATTATTACCGGGGAATATAMATACATGATTTTAGTACAGTATTTCTCTTCTTCAGGTTATTCCTTTGTAAGCAGCGTGTGACTTTGCAATTTAAATAGCTATTTAGTTCATTCTTAACTAAAGAAATATGCTGTAATTTTTATATAGGTCTGGAATTCGCTTAAAACGAAATACATGGCTGACAACTTCATATTTACTAATAACATTGATAAAAAATATGATGAGAACTTTCCCCAAATTTTCACAAAAAKCAAAATTGAGGATTTGTGGCAAAAATTCATAAGTTTGAATATCAGTATATATTTATGTTTTGTCTTATTGACGACTAAACATGACCTGTTTTTCCCGAATTTGTTTTTGTTATTGGTTTATAAAGTAATATTTATGGATTATGAAAGGTTTCTGAAATCACGTGTAGTTAAGCTCAGTTGCGAACTTTGCTAGTGCCCGGGAATTTACAGAGTCAACAAAAACAATTTAAAGCTATATTATATAAAATTTAAAATTTAAACACATACTTTCAATATATACAAACAATAAAAGAATTATACATTACAAAATATGATTTGTACAAAGATGAGTACGCTAACAAATAAAATATTATGGGGTTKACATCCTATTAAATAGAATTAAGTACTGTCGCACATAATACAAGACCTCGGCACTTTTAAAATTGTCAACACATTTCCGCCAGGTTCAACAATAATAATATGTTTTTTGAAATGCTGAAGTTGAAGGGGAGCTGGAACTAATATGATTTAATTTAAACTTTCACCAAACCAGTTAGCGGATCACTGTATTATTCTGTACATTGGAGATTAAACTACGTTTAAATTAACACAGCACTGCCGTCGTTGTCAAGCTTCCTTCATTTTTAACTCTTTATAAATAAAATACAAAATTTAATTTTTAACAATTAAGTTTTCGAAATATACTAATTAATCATCGCAGTTTTGAGTGGACGGCAGTGCTTGTGGTTTTCTTAAAACTAATTGCTTTTCGAATACTGCTTAGAGAATATAGCGGTTTATCATACTGGACGGTTTTCGYAATTTCACGAAAAAGAGGACGAAATGCAAAGTCTTTTGTTTAAAGCTTTGTCAGTCCATTGAGGTACTTATAACTTACAAAGAAGAGGATTTTCAATGTGAACAATATGAATTCACRAGATTCCAAATGAAACGAAATTCCTCTGTTGCTGACCAGTATCATAAACCTGCACGAGCCACTCGTGGAAGTTTCGGTGATAAGTGTCAATGCTCCACGAAAACTATATTCATTCTTAGAGGCTCGTCGCTTGCTTAACACAAATCAGTTGCATTCAGAAATTATCATCGTTGTTCTAGTTTTTAGCTGTCGCTAGCAGCAGCTATAGCAGCAGTCTCGAAGGCATCTACAGCTTTATTGCAACAACAACATTGACAWCTCTCAACAACAATACATATTACAATCACCGACGATTTCGTCCTTGAACTCCAACTCCGTGGTTTCTGCATCTTCGCACAATTGTTTGTTTTCGCAGAGTTGCCGAATCGAGCTACGTTCGGACTGGAGGATGTGATGCTGATGCAGCGATTGTTGTTGCTCGTATTGGTGTTGTTGCTGTAGAAGTTCGTGTTCATGTTGGAGATGCAATTGCTGTGGATGTTCTCTGAAGATAATTTGAGATCAGAACTCTTGTGGATATTTGACACATTCTGCATTGGAAGCGGTGGCAGAAGTGAACAGCGAGTTACCACCGCCAGAAGCGATCCCAACGCCAGCACCGCCGCCTAGGSCCATGCTAGAGTCTTGTGTGTTTTGTGTCTGATATCCACCAGCTGCTACACTAGCTGCTGCCGCCGCCTGATATGGTTCCTGATACAACTGATTGAGTCTCTAACCAGTACCCGAAAAGTGCCACGCGTCCTATGCACTCAAATGGGCAAATTGTGACGGATGAATATCGAATTGATGATAAGGGTGGCCATAAGGACCCATGTGATATGGTACAATATTCATAGAAGCCATCTTGTGCTCTTTTTTCCATTTCATTCGTCTATTCTGAAACCAGATCTTGATCTGTCGTTCGGTGAGGCATAGCGCGTGCGCAATTTCAATWCGCCTTCGGCGGGTCAGGTATCGATTAAAGTGAAATTCTTTCTCTAGCTCTAACGTCTGATAGCGGGTGTATGAGGTCCGTTGTCGTTTCGTCTCGCCATTGGCATTAACAGTACCTGTAATGAAAAATAAAGAAAGGGTTCCATAAAATAGTGAAGAAAATAGTGAAGTGTATTGATAATGTTCAATATAATGAGAACGTGGCGGACTGCCGAAATCACCTAAATGAGTTCGTGGGATCCTTCGTATCCCCGTAATGTTGAAAACCAGTAATTTTTTAATAAAGACACATATATACATATACATTTTGAGAATTTTATGCTAGCCAACTATGAGCTCAGTGAAACGACCCCAAACAGCAAAACATTCAGCCAAAAGCGACATTTGCTAACTTTCCCAGCATTTAAATGAAAAACAAAGTGATTGCGCGTTTGTTAAGCTTCTTCTTCCTTGTGATATTGACTCACTGCCACACATTTCTTAAGCACTGTTGCATTTATTTTTTATTCACACTGCAACTWCAATCGTATATTGCCTTCCGTAGATGCTTTCCACCCCTTGATTGAAAAGCCAATCTTATGTGTATGTAACCAAAAAATGCTTCAGTAAATGGTAATTTTCAGTAAATATGAAATGAGGTGAAAATGGAAATAAACAAATAAAAAAGGTTTACTATATGCCACACTTCACGCCCCCTCATTAGAGTCGACGCGTCTTGTCCTCTTCTTATGGTAGTTAATAATAATAAAAAGGTAAATGTCGATATTATCAGCCGCACACGRGCGACTCTAGCTCTACGGCAAACCTATACCATAAGGAGCGAATGCTTTACCGTGTTGTTTTGTGATTTATTCATTGATGCTATATAGTTAGAATACTACGAAAACTTAAAGAGTAATCAAGTCTTTAGTCTAAATTGCGCCTTGACACGTGATTTTTTGTGAAAAGAGCATCATGTCCAAAGTTGAGAAATCGCAAACCATAAATCGGGTGGTACGCGCCCACCTTATGGGTTAAAGGTTTTTCATGTATCAGTCTGATGTATTTTCAGGTAGATGGATTATGATAGTATCTCTCAAATGAATGAAAAGACACTCTCTTTTATGCCAGCTATTAAATATTATTCAGTCCAAATTAACAGAACTAGTTTGCATTTGGTGCAGATATTGGTGTAGGTCTAGAGTAGGTGAAGAAAGCTTGCACTCGTTTCACTAGTGTGATGTCGTTGAGTGATTGTCGTTGGTGCGATGAACCTCTCTCGTCGCAGGGTGTATTTCAGATACATAATTCTAATTGTCGATTACTCAAATGGCTGTGAACGCCTGCTTACGCCTTCCAACACCTCTGTGCAAGTATGTGATATAAACAGCGAAAATGTAAGAAAGAGCAAATGAGACTATGAAAAAAGGCGAGCGAATATATAAATGTATTGAATACATACAAATGTATATCGMGCATAACTCATGCATGTATAATATTTGCTAATAGAACGAAGTGCTTTAAACATAGCTTTGTGTGGACATGTGTAAACAATCTGGTCTGTAAATAATAATTTTTATGTTAAGTTTGTACACTTATTAGTTCGAGATTGTACAATATGCTTTTTGGGAAGCGCTCTTTTGATTTTGAGCAAACAACATTCATGTGAATTCTTTACTGATATCACAACTTGAAATTACGTGCATGCTTGCATATACTTTACATCACATCATAGACAGAATAAAGACGCATTTATTTTGATGTTAAAATAAATGTATGACATTTTGTACATCCTCTTAAAATTTCGGGATTTTTCCATAAACTTAATAATTATGGCATTTCGTGTTTTAGTCTTATGCTTTTCCCTTTACGAATAAAAAAGGTAACCAAAAAATAACTTAATTTTTTTCCATTTAAATTCTGCCGGCGAGTATTTTCTTTCTTTGTTTCTGATAATAAACACGATAAAATTCCTGTTTCGAAAATTAAAACAATAATATTTTATCGGTTCCAATTCTGATTCCGGCAAATATCGGATTCTACGTCGATCCTGTAAATCTGGTAAAGAAATCACAAACCTATATTTGGCTTAATTCTTTATGGATTAAATATATGTATGTATGTGTATATGAAATATAGAACACTATACAAAAGGATTACAATTCGAAGAATGGTAAATGTTCAGGAGCCAGAGGACGCAATTAACACAAAAGTAGACGTAACGGCGATTTACCAGTTAATTAAGATAGTGATCGCAATGGAATTTCCTATTTGGATAAATAAATTGAAAAATATTGATTATGATCTTTTTGAAATGCCACTTTTTTGTAGTCAGTATGCAATATATTTCAATACAATACAAAAACTCATCACATTCTTAAATACATTAATCACATTCTTAATTAAATTAATGTAATGCATATCACAAATTATTTATTTTAATCTGAATTGTAAGAATGTGTCACTGTTTATAAAAAATCAATAAAAAGCTGATAGCGGTGTAGGTCTTGTAAAGGAGTAAATAGCCTTGAAAAGGTCACTTTCTCACATGTGGTATCAATCCACGAATGTGTGCATACGTAAATATGTTTTTATGAACACTAGCCGGTCTTTGTTTTGACGCCAAACCGCCAAACATGTCGAAGCATATCAATCAGAGGGAAAATCTAAATGGAATTTCCGATTAAACTTAAAATTAATTACCACTCATTTAATTAAGGTGCATTTGAGTGTGGCAACCGCATCACGTGTATATAGTACATATTTACATACCCGGTATGTTTATACAAATGCACATGCCATATGGAGTTGTGCAACGCGCAGAGAAAGAACCGAAGGACGAAATGAGAARCAAAATTAACGCACACGCCTTTATTGCTATGAATTACTCTACTTTGTGCACTATTGCATATATCCACACACTTACACATATGCATTATAGTTATTTGGTGTGCACTCTTAGCATTTTATTTCTTTTATAAAAAGACATGTGTGGGGACATGTCCAAGAGCGCGCCAAAAATAGTAAATGAAAATGGAAATAGAGAGAAGGAAAGTGGAAATATTGGTACGTACACATGTTTATTGATAGAACATACATATGCCCCAGCCGCAATCTATGTGAACGGGTTAAAACTAATGACCAAGTCAGCAACGTGTAGACAGTAACCAGACGCTTGGCAAAACAATCGGCGAGTAGACAGAAGAAGCAAGAAGAAGATTGACAACCACTTCAGTGGTCACAATCAGCGGGAGCATCTACATATTTACTTGTKGTATGCGGCAACACATGAACTACAAGTTCATCACTCATTCGCTATTGTTCGTCGGAACTGGTGAATATCCGTCYGTTGTTCAACATGCATACATACATRTACACATACATATATATGTTATATATAAAAATGACAGAAGGCTATTATTAATTCTAAAGGCGAAAWCGGGGGAAGTTACTAAATTGTAAAATATTTAATAATTTTAGGATATAATAGGATTGAATGTACAAATAATAAGCTCGGAAGAGCTAAGTTCAAATATGATATTTCTTTAAGATTGTTATAGGTCATTGACTCACTTAGTTGTATTGTCATATTTTACATCGCGTCAGCGAAAACTAAGACATACCTGACATAAACTTAACCGAAGGGGCTAAGTTTAATATATAGAGATSATGAGCAAAACGTTAATCAGAGGAACGCAATTCATTATATTTATTAGGAATATGAGGCTTAGACCAATTCTTTACATAGTCAGCGCTAAATATTTTAAGAAAACTGGTACACTTAATTTCATTAAAATGTCACACATTTTGACAAACATAACTGTTTAAAGTCAGGTGGAAAGTAAGAAAACACAGCCTGTATTAAGGGCAGAGAAAGGTTAKGGGATTTTGCATTAGTATGGAAATTGCGCTGGTATATTCAAGTATACACGCTGACCTACATGCGTTTGTTAGAATAACGTGAATCAATATATAGTACATATGTACAGGGCCGGCCCGAGAGAACTTACCGCCCTCGGCAGAGGCGAAATTCTGCGCCCCTTCTTAGTCTACTTTGTCTGAATAAAAAAATTTATAACCTTTGGAAATTATGAAGGTCTTTTTAAAGRTTTTAAAGTTATGAGGTATATTTAAAGTCATAAAGACCAACTATACATTTGAAGTTGTCCCAAATACAAATTTATGTCTGAGAGTGTAAAGCCTGCGAAAGTTTTAACCGAAAAATAAAAGCAGTTCAATTCAGTTCTTGCTTACGAAAAAGTGATAAATTATTAAATGGACATTTGTTTTGATTTAGAGTGAAAAAAATTAATGGAACATCACCACAAACTCAAACAAAGACTTCGATATATATACTTAAGAAGGTTTTAATTTTTTGCATTGTGGATAAAATATAAATGACTGAAAAGGAGAATAACGTTTCAAAATGTKAATTTTATTTAAATAGTAGATTGTATCGACTCTTTGTGTCCGAAACACTTCCCACAGTTTCTAAATGTTATTTTTGCTCTTTTAAAATTGTAGCGTGCCTCGTCCAGCATCGGGATTTTCAACAAATTTTTCATATTACTATGTATTTGTACAAAATAACTAAYTGAAATCAGCCGAAAGCCTTTGATGCTAGCGCTGCGTACTTTAGTTTATTTAATAATTTGTTTATTATGTAAGCTTTAATAAAATAAAAAACTGATTGAAATAGTTTAAAATTATAAATAAAACAAAAAATGAAAACAGGGTAATTTCATTTTTTCCTAAATAAAGCGGAAATGTTCATACACAACTGTTTGGTAGTAGTTCAAACGTTAACACTACTGAGACAGAATTGAATGTGAGAACATTTCAACCGACATTCTTTTGCACGCGTTGAGTTGATATCAATAACACTGAATTTTAAAACTTCTCCCAAAATTCAATTGGGCTGAAAACCGTAATAGTTGCAATGATTATTAMAAACTTATTTTAATAAGTAGTTAGACAAAAAAGTTAATTATTTAAATATTTTCGTGCCTTTAATTTAGAGTTCGTATCGCGAATTGACTCATCTTCCGCCTCATAACTGAATTGTCTTTTTTTTTTCTCAAGCGGACTGGTACAGTTTCTGATCGAAAGTACATATGTAAAAACATAAATATGTGTGCAAATCGACGAAGTACTCGCAATCAACGCATATAGCAGTATATGTACGCCATACAACAATAACTAATAATTGCTACTATTAAAAACATTAATATTATATAAAAATGAAATAAATAAAGTGAATTTGTAAATTATTTCATATTTTATTTAAATGAAATAAAAAAATATAAATATATCAAATATGTAAAGAAGATTTGTAAAAATGTCGCTCTAGGCAATTGCCTATATTTCTTAGACTAATTTTATATATTTTCGGCATTAAACTGCTCAACAATTTCAGTTCAGCTAATTTTGCTAAGCTATCTTTCATATTGGCCTATATATACGGTAAGGTTTCTCATGTACCCATATGTATATGATAAGTCCGGATGTTTGAAATCCTGATATAAATATTTATGTTGGGGCTAGGGCAAATTTTTACCGGATTTTATAATTTTTTTTTTAATTTTTTTTTGTTGTTTTTTTACTATATATGCCTCACTTTCCATAAAAAGCCAAACACTGATATCCACATCTTCGATACCTGGGCGCTTAAATAGTTTGATCCGATTTCGACAATTTTTAGACTTCAGTTGGAATACTTTAAAGGCACTATTTGTGCAAAATTTTATGCAAGGCTCAAATGGAATTGAAAATAATGATAAATCGAAGTATGTGTGGTTGTGGTTCATTTTTACCATAGTTAACAAAATAAAGTCAGGATAATGTTAAGCACTGACATTTTCAATGGAATGGGTTGAGCAGTACCTGAGATTTAGAATTTCAGGTAAATGTTGTCGATGCTACATCTACTACTACATCTACTACTACTGTTTAATGTTTACACCGATTCCTAAAAACCCTTGTGAAATTTAACTGATTTTGTTATTTGGGGAGCAGTCGTGGTTACAAGCTGGCCAGTTGTCCCCGAGCACCTGGAGAGTAAGGACAATGCATGCAAAAAAGTCTAGCTTTTATTGAAGTATGTAAGTTATTGTATAATGAAATGGAACGATAAATTCACCGACTATTCACTCTGGAAAGCTGCAAGAAATATTAATAAAGAAATAGAACATGTAGCACCATTAAAACTAAATGAAACTGCATTTGCCAAAATGAATGAACAGAAAGCTGCCGTATTTGCAAATCAAGCTTAGTATCCACCTCTCAAGAAATGTAAAAACTTCATATAAAAAAACGCGTAACAAACGGTTAAGTAGCTTCCTGCGATAAATTTACTTGTGCTAGTATGCAGATCTAAAGAAATATAGTACTAATTTTTAATAAATTTTTTCAATAAAATGCGAATATGGCAAACAATTCAACAATTGTTTCTTGAAAGAAATTCAAAGTAAATCGTTAAAATCGTCCTTAATTAGTTAAAATCATTATTACGAAGTATATTTAGTTTTGAAATGTTGTATAAAACTTTAAAATCATCAACAACATTCCTTAAATCGGAATGAAAATATTTATGTTACAACACACATACATACATACATATTACGCACAAAGTTTATTTTCTTTCGTTTATTCTCTCTTGCTCTTCTCTTGGATCATTCATAATGCGTAACCAGCCGTCAAAATTACTTGAAGAAATAATGTTTTTTTTTCTTGAGCAATTACTTGAGAGCTGGATACCAACCTTCATGTGAGAAACACATTTACGTCTAACGATGGGTATGAGATAAACTGTGAAAATTGTTGGTAGGAGCCACACATCAGCATTTCTCCTGTTACTATTAAATAAATTATAAATCTCATCGGAAACAGAAKACTCAAAAAAGCACCTGGGTACGATTTAATATCTGGAGAAGTATTATGCAATGTACTCTAGAATTATATAAAAAAAAACTTGTAAACATTATAAACACCCTAAGATACGTGCATTCGCTTTGGAAAGTATCTGAAGTCATGATGTACCTAAGCCGGGTAAGCTAGTACACGCTGTTACATTATATAGACCAATCTTTCTGCTGCCAGCCTTATATAAAATCTTTGAGAATGTACTCATAAATATTCTCAAACTAATAGTCGCTCATAAACACCTAATACCAACAAATCAATTTGGCTTCCGTGACCACCATTCAACAATTGACCTGCTACACCGAATCGCTAATTTCGTTGAAAATACAATCGATAAACAGAACGTTTGTACGGCGGCCTTTTTGAACGTGTATCAAGCTCTTGAAAAAGTTTGGCATACGGGTGTACTGCTTAAATTGAAATACATGCTACCCAAACAATTTTGTGAAATAATTTCTTCGTACTTAAAAGATAGATAATTCCGCATTAAACAAGAGGTTGCATATTCAAGCTTGCAACCGATAGAAGCCGGTGTTCCCCAGGGAAGCGTGTTGGAGTCAATGCTTTATTTGCATTTCACCAGTGACTTCCCATCTGATTCGAGTAATACGACAGCGACATTTGCCGATGACTCAGCTTTGTTAGCAGCTGGAGAGTCAACTTCAGCATCTAGGGACGAGTGCAGACAGTCGTCAACGCAATTACTAAGTGGGCATCTAATTAGCGCATCAAATGAAACGACACCAACTCAATTCATGTGGACTTTAACTTGAAAAAGCCGGCATATTTTCCAATTTAGTATATAAATAACATTGCAATACCACATCATAACAGTGCTAAGTACCTGTCAGCAGCATCACCTTAGATGCTAACTTAC